>NW_025931136.1:67138-116192 GCF_000764305.2 Hyalella azteca
GCTAGCAGCTCTTTACACGCAGGCTAGCAGCTCTTTACACGCAGGCTAGCAGCTCTTTACACGCAGGCTAGCAGCTCTTTACACGCAGGCTAGCAGGTCTTTACACGCAGGCTAGCAGCTCTTTACACGCAGGCTAGCAGGTCTTTACACGCAGGCTAGCAGGTCTTTGCACGTACAGTATAATGGAAGCTTTTTATGACACGTGTGCTGGAGCACGCAACTGTCACGGACATTGAACCCGATGTCGAAATATCGATTGAAGTTGCATGGAAACTTCGATTTTTTAGGAACCAACGTTAGCCTGAATTTCGACATTTCTGTGAACTAAATTGTCCGTAAAAGAAAATGTCGTAAGTACTCGGGGAAAGTTTTTTCGCAACTGACCATGTTTTGTACACGTAAACTGAGCCATGATGACTAAGGCTTGAAAAATGGAACTGAATGAGTGAAAGGCTTCAGAGTTCAGTGAACCCTTAAATAAATCATAATTTACTTATTTGCCCATATTGTAAAGTTGAATAAAAACTGTTTGCCGGAGATATATTAGTATGAATAATATTTTTACGTAAAAAACTTTATTGGAATGCAAGCCTCCACATCCATGAAAAATTTTCTCTAAGCTGGTCAAAAATTTCGGTTAAAATTATACTTTGTTTAAAAATAATAATTCCGAAACATAAATTCTCGTTAAATAATTATTTAAATATAAAAAATGTTTGACTAAAATTTTAATTTTGCTTTAAAAAAATGTATTCCTTCTTAAATTACATGTTATATAAATAACTGCCCGATTAAAAGGTCATATTTTTTATCATCAACAAAATGCGTCATGATAGTCTAAATTGGAGAGATGATTATATGATTTTCTATCACGTTATAATAGAAGCAGAAACGATCTGCTTTACTTTCAAGTCTATATCTAAACAGCACGTTACAATTTTTTTTTTTGTTTTACGTGCGTTTGCATTTTAATATTTTTTTTCCAGATTCTGTTCCTTCCATGAATGCGGACCTTTAACATTCCATCACCAGTTTGTTTTTCGCAATTTTATTCGTTTGTTATAATCAAAATATCATGTTCAAAATTATTTACTCAATATTTTAATTTGGATTGTACGTGTTATGGCGACAATTGGGAAAAAATGAAACATTATACATAACTGAAATAATCATAGAGTCGGCAGATAAGCTACAGCTTGTTCTGTAGAATGGAAATTTGACTTGGTAAACAAGTTTATTCTGAATATATTTCATAATTTTTAGTGTAATTTTTACATGTTACCGAAATAACACAATGAAAATTATTAACAATAATTCATGACAAGAAGACTTTTTCATGCACCCAAAATGTCAAGAAGAAATTCCTTATCAAAAAATTAAACGACAAATACGCTTATATGAAGTTTAATTAAAATAGAACTATAAACTTTTCAAGATTTACTTAGGAAATAATAGATAGAGGCGAGTGCCATTTCAAATATGACGTGATGATGCTTATCAAAATGGGCTTAAAGCCTGTGTTTGTTCAGTAATTGCTGTAAGAATTGTACGGACTCTAGGGTATATAAAACAGACACACCCTATCAAAATTAAGCAATTTCCAACAGGCTTCGGCCGCAATATACAAAACGTTGAGTTTAAAAGCTGCAGAATAGTTTTTTTTCCGCATTTTTAAACGAAAGTAAAATGGGAGCTCGATGTTCTATGTAAAATGTGAGTTTGGAGCAGTCTCTATTAAATTTAAGTATATAATTTTTATATTATTAACGGATTTCGGGAACGTACTTATGACGGGACTCGGGACTTAGGGGATTATAATTAAATCATTAAATATTATTAAAAAATTGAAGAAATTATTGCGCCCAGGCAATGCTGTGCTAGCTCGCTATTAACAACATAAAAGCAGCAGTGTTGTTCAATGGAAGTTTTAGTAAAGACAAATCCGAGTTTTTTTAGCGCATTTTTTCATTCATGGAAAAAATGCACTATTGTGCTCTCCATGTCCGTCCGTCTGTCCGTGACCTCAAGTTTTCGTCGACGAGAAAATGCGCTCTCTGTCACTCACTGCAGTGAGTACTGAGTTATATTTTTTTCATTTCTACTGTTCTGTTACTACAGCGCGATTCGCTTCAAACAAATTACTCATCTCAAAAAATATTCATAAAACAAAGAACTCATAAACTTCTTCTCATGAGTTGAATAAATTTCTTAGGAATACTTATATAACGTTGTTTTATATTTAAGTTAAAATGATATTTAGGGAAATTAAGGCTGCTATATCCGATCGTTAACCCTATAGACTAGAGCATGCACTTGTTGAACGTTGTGGTCAATACCGACTGTTCATGAGTCCCTCCCACACACCTGCCAATGACTCACGTTTTGAAATGAGTGAAGTCGAAGTTTTATTTCAGAGTTTGTTGAACTCAGGCTGCCGTCTCGCCTATGGTAAAATTCAACAAGTGTTCACACAGGAACAAACAAGTGTTAGCACAATAACCAAGTATTCACACAATAACCAAGTATTCACGCAATAACCAAGTATTCACCCAATAACCAAGTATTCACACAATAACCAAGTATTCACCCAATAACCAAGTATTCACACAATAACCAAGTATTCGCACAATAACCAAGTATTCACGCAATAACCAATTATTCACGCAATAACCAAGTATTCACGCAATAACCAAGTATTCACGCAATAACCAAATATTCACGCAGTAACCAAGTATTCACGCAATAACCAAGTATTCACACAATAACCAAGTATTCACACAATAAACAAGTTTTCCCGGTGCTGAAGAAAGACGAAGCTTCTTCAATCGTGTTGTTGTCAGTTGGAAGAAATGAAACCTGTCCTCTACGACAGCGACGCAATCTTTTTCCCTGGGGAGCTGATCCCTAAGCGATGGCGGCGGCGGTGGTCGAGTTGATCAGCGTGACGTCCTTAAAGGCCGGTGATGCTGGCTGAATCACGATTGGCTTGTCGCTGCGCGTTGCTGAAATTTACTGTAACATCAATGACGGCGTATGTGACCCCACTGATCGTGTGATCTGCATCAGACTTCATCGTAGCGATTAGCAAAGCCTTGATTTGTACGGGACGTAGCTTCACGTTCTCCTCCCTGTACTCAACTTTAAAGACGGGGGAGCCGTCTTCGGTTGTGGAATATGCGGGAAGGTATGGAAGCATGGTTGGATCCTCTTCATTCAAAGGGAGTATTGGTTTTGGATCTTGCTTAGGACTGTTACCACCATTGGAATGATAGGGTTCTGTTCTTAGAGTCTTGCTGAAGTTTCGGCCAAGGACGGCTTTGATGCCATAAAAAGTGTTCTCTGGGTTGAGCGTCGCCTGGTCCCTGGCATCGCTGCCCACGAGGCTGCGGGAGTCGGTGAAGGCAACAAAACTCGGAGTGGTCTTGTCGCCGTGAGCGTTTGGCAACACCGTCACCGCTCCAGCGCGCACGCTGCCAACACAGCACTTGCCTGCGCCCAGGTCCAGCCCGATGCTGGCCGCACCTGACATCTTCCTGCGAATAAGAATCAACATTAATATCAAGCGGCTCAGAAGGAAGGAAAATCACGAAATTGGGAGATTAAAAAATACAATAAGTTTTCACGCTGGTGGAAAACAAAACTTCGGTAGCTTCCTACTATTGAGAGCCAATACCAACTGTCTTAGTCGTCTGCGTTTCATAAATGAACATCATTTCTTCAGTCCAGGGTAGTTGTAACAGAAGTTGGTGTTCTCTAGGAATGAACCAAAGTCTGAAAGGAAAATTCTTTCGTAGACCGTTACTAAAATCAGGGAATAAAATTAAACCCTTAAAGGAACAGAATGCTTAAAAAGAAATATTTTTTAAATCCCTACATTCTCGAAACAGTGTCTCATCAAAGCAATGAATGCATCCAGTTCGCCTTGATCACCAGGTGCTATAGGCTGCCATATGATCAATAATGCCCTCGACGTGTGATGTCGAACACATTATCTTCATCTTAACGCATTAACTCTGTGTATGTAGACAATAATATCAATTTTGTTTCAATAATAAAAAGGAAGGTTAGAAGATTTGAAAAGAACGTAAAATCACGTGACGCTCGTCATATTCTCCACTTCAGCGTTGAGTATGTAAGGAGCGGCAGGATTGGTTAGGTGCATGCAATGCATCGCCTTCAAGTGACAGAGCTGCAGGCAGTGTTTATAGTTGAGGCAATTAACGACCTTAGAACTCTGAACGATTTGAATTGCCGGTGAGGCACATTGCTGGAGAATGTTCATCATCAGCGATGATACGCATGATTGATACAACTCTTGCCATCCGCGTAAAATTAAAAAATAAATTCGTTAAACACGTTACTGAACTCGCGACAAAACATTTCACCTGCTTAGAATAAATATTTCATACAAGGAATGAAATTATGGAAACTTTCTTACGTTTAAGAGTAGAAGTGTAGTTTGAAGGGACGAATATAATGTTTCGGTAAATATATGAAACAGGTGACTGATTCACAACCTCAATGCTCAGTCATTAATAAGACAGACAATGATAAAGGATAATAGTCAACGGCATAGCCATAACAGAACTGCAAAGGTTTAAATCATTGTCAAGTGCCGTCATTGAAGCATCCATCTATTCATTTCATTCAAGTTACTGTGTGGAATTTTTACACTGTAATAGTGCTCACTCGCAGTTTTTTCTATTGTTCAATTGTCTATTTTTAGTATAAAGGCCACAAAACTAATGAAAATATAACTCAGTACTCACTGCAGTGACTGAGAGAGAGCGCATTTTCTCGTCGACGAAAATGTGAAGTCACGGACGGACAGACGGACGGACAGACGGACGGACAGACGGACGGACAGACGGACGGACATGGCGAGTACAATAGAGCCTTTTTTCCCCATAAATGGGAAAATGCGCTAAAAACGAGCAACTGGTAGAGTCTTTTATGGTTTATATATGAATATATTCAAATGGTGGGGTCCTGCTTGCTTTGGTGTTTGAGATTACGACGTCGTAACTATTTTCTGAGATTTCACACACTATAATTTATAAACAAATTGCCGAGATTAGATTATTTAATTGTTCGCTCTATATTTGGTGTTATATATACTCGTATTAACTATATACGCATATAGGTTGCACTCAGGATGATTTTACTCGTATAGACCGATCCGTATAAACGAGTCTTGCACATTTTATTACAGTAACCTTGGTGCTGCGGCATAATTTTAATTTTTTAATCGAATTAACAACGTTAACGCTTTAGCCTGCAGCAGTAATTTATCAAAATTCCTGCGTGAAATGATACGCCAGGAGCGCATGCAAAATCACACAAAAAGTAGAGCGCGCGGTTTAGAAATGCAGTGCAGAGAAGTGCATTAATAAGTTACTTCATACCCATGGCGGCTTGGCAGCAACATCCATTCGTCGAATTAAAAATAAGTCTATGTTGGAATGCATGGAATGAAACTTCAAGACTTGAAAGTAACTATGATCATCGTATATACCAGAATTTAATACTCAGTAACCAACCATTTACGAGTGTTTCATATACCGAAATGCTTCGAATCTTTAACGAATGTAAGTGGATAACATTTTCATGCTATCATTTAGGCTGCCTGTATAAGACGATGTGGTTGTAATGTGGACATTTATTAATCAACCTGACGTTTACTTAGAATGGGGCTTCAAGCTTTGATACATATTAGCGAACTGGTGTCATGTTTCTCAGCAGACAAATTTTTGTCCAAGACAGTCGGGTTGCAGAAGCGCGCTAATTGACGACAATTAACAGACCATTGCAAGACTGATCAGAGGTACACTGTTAGAAAAATGACCGTTAACGGCAATACCGGCGTTTCAGTGGCCGGTCGGCACGTGAAAAGAAACACCGTTTCACCGTTATTATTCCAATTTAACACCCGAAATCCGTAAAACATCTGATAAAAACGGCGAAACAGTTTATTTTCACGGGGCGACCGGCCACTAGGATGCCGGTGGGACCGTTTTTTCACCGTTTTTTCTAACAGTGTAATTGCGAGATTAGATTTCGTTGTAGTTTTGGAGCTTGTAGTGTCTAATTTATATTTGATATTTGGTAGCCCAATATTTATTTGTGAGCTCTAAATTTTCGAGTGCAGCGCGTTTTCGTAGCTAGTTTACCGCCCGTAACTCTTATTTCGAGTCGAAATCGATTTTCGCAATGGCAAAATTTGAACGTTGCAAGCGACAATAGAAAATTCGATGGTCAACTTATGGGAAGCTTGAAGATTTTTTGAAATAGAAAAAAATAATTAGTGTAAATCAGTTTTGTATCATTGACGAGTAACTAATTATTATATCTAGATCATTTGGAGTCAGATCAGAGCAGAAGAGTTTTTAACTTGTTGTGAAAACCGGAATTGCGAACTGAGGTCGGGTAGATCCTGCAAAGCAATTAAGGATTCAACAGTAATCATTCAATACGAATCATATAAATAGGACGGAATTTTCTTTCTATGAAAGTCCTGTAACCCCACTCATGTGCGTTCTAATCGCAATAAACCATGCAAATCGGCATTTTCCACCGCTGGCCGCTGGCCGACGGAAAACTTCTTTATTTGCAATGTCGTGGCTATACAGCCGCGGGCTCTTATATAGTATAGCAGCCAATTAACCGCCTAGCCAGGCTACGCTGAATTCATGGAAATGTCCGCTCAGAAGTTCAGTCAAAGTTTGATGCTTTATGGCGGTAGGCACGTCAGTTTTCTGGTTTTCTTCATGTACGTGGATACTTTCTCCAGAAATAATTCTTAGTTTAAATTCACGTTTGGGTGCGACCGCTTGCCTCGTCTCTCAACTGTGAGCTACCAAAATGATATCAAACGCTATCAAATTAAATTCGTTGAAGCGATTCCCTCGGTCTCTTACTCGTACGGGTCACCTAGGTCTTACTCGGTCTTACTCGGTCTCGGTCCGGACTCTTACTTGCATCACACCTCGCTGAATGTATACGTAACATTAATAGATTTTCCGGCGCTGCATGGTTCGTCTTATGTTGAATCTCGGTCATGATTATCGTGGATCATCCGATAACGTCTGAACGATAAATTAGATAACATTTTGAGCAAGTCTGTCGTCACTAACCGATTCTGGTGTGCGGTTAATCGATTGATCTGCTCATATTTTACCAAGATAAAAATATTTAAGAAGGAAATTATTAAGCAAAATTATAACAATTGAACAAACATTAAAAAAGAATTTTAATTTTTTTCAATGCCGCCACACCGCGCTAAGTAAACGAGAGATGAGTGCATGCAGGTTGTAGTTTGTATCAATGAATATCATCCAATTTGAAAATAACTGGGCAATTTACCTATTTGTTGGTTCTCGTCTCTGTAACTTGATGTAATCATAGTGACTATATATTGCCTTGCTGGGCTAGTAATTTTGAAATCAAAGGTGGATTGGATACAGGCCTCGTATGTTACATTTAGTGCATAATTAAAGTGTTTCAAATGCAAAAATCAGGATTTCAAGGCCGAAAAATGGAGGTTTCTTATGACGATTGTTTTACAGCATACGAGCTTTTATTAAATAAAAAATTCTGGTTACCTTTAAATTTACCTATCAAGATCGCAACCACTTAATTCGATGATTTTAATTTCTTCTACTGAGATCTAAAAACTGATCATATCTTTGGAAAACTTGCAATAAACTCAACTGTTTGGCTATTGCAACCTAGAGCTTACATGCCTGCAACAACCGTCGAATTACTATCTATTTTTGGGTACGATTAATATTCATGTAAACGAAACCTATGTGTATATGATGCCTATATACAAGACTAGAGAACAGTGGAAATAATTAACTTACATTTTAATGTTCACTTAGTAACTCCTTCCAATTTACTAATTTTAGAATTGATTTTTCACTATCAAAATCTGATGTGCCATTGAGTACGTGAAAATATCATAATGCTAATGAAGGAATCAGTTACTCGTTTTTCCACGTCATTACGGATGTTATCAGTAGTAAGAAGACTTCGGCCGAGATATTATTTTCGAGGTGGTGATGGTCCTGATAGATCGAGACAGAACTAAATCCACAAATACAGTGGGGAAAATAAGTATTTATTCAGTCACAAATTGTGCAAGTTCTCCCACTTAAAGTGATGGGAGAGGCCTGCAATTAACATCAAAGGTAGACTTCAACTATGAGAGACAAAATGTGAAAAAATTAGAAAATTATTTTGTCGTACTTTTAAAGATGTTATTTTCAAATGATGGTGGAAAATAAGTATTTGGTCACCTGTACACATTCAAGATATCTAGTTGTCACAGACCTGTAACTTTTATTTTCAAGTGACTTCACTTTCCCCCCTTCATTACCTGTATTAATGGAACCTGTTTGAAGTCGTTACCTGTAAAAAATATAACTCAGTACTCACTGCAGTGAGTGACAGAGAGCGCATTTTCTCGTCGACGAAAACGTGAAGTCACGGACGGACAGACGGACGGACAGGCTGGTTCTGTAGACAGACGGACAGACGGACGGATAGACGGACATGGCAAGCACAATAGTGCATTTTTCATAAATGAGAAAATTCGCTAAAAAGACACCTGCCCACAACCTCAAGCAGTCACTCTCGAAACTCATTATGGTGAAGCCGAAAGAGCTGTCGGAGGACACCAGAAACCGAATTGTAGACACGCACCAGCTAGGCTGGGAAGACTGAATCTGCAAGAGGCAAGCAGCTTGTTGTGAAGAAATCTGCTGTGGGAGCAATAATCAGAAAATGAAAGACCTAAAAGACCACTACTAATCTCCCTCGATCTGGGTCTCCGCGCGAGATCTCAGCCCGTCATTATGTCGCAGAAACATCATTATGTCGTAGAAAGTTGAATGTCGTTGAATTTAACGTTATCATGTCGTAGAAAGTTGAATGTCGTAGAATTTGACGGTATCAAGTTGTGGAAAGCTAAATGTCGCAGAATTTAACGTTTTTATGTCGTAGAAAGTAGAATGTCGTAGAATTTAACGTTATCATAACATAGAAAGTGAAATTTCGTAGAATTATTCAATTCAAAACTTATAAATAAATTCAATCGTACAAGATATTGCACGAATAGACAGACATTCAGGGAATGTAATTACGGGTAATGACGCTGCATGACGAACGACTGAAAAATAAAGACATCGTTAATATCGTTGAAATCCTGAAGGAATAAAAAGACGTCTCATTCAACATACAGCTAATGACTACTGTAGAAGTAGAATAAGGCTGTTACAGGCGACATGTCGCTAAGACTGTTATTAACGCTCTGTTGTCATCATGATAAATTAGACTCAAGGGAGAAGCCCTGAGACTGACGTATTTATTTAATAATGATAATAAATTCAAAGAAGAGCGTAAGACCGAGGCCGTCTAAATAATATAGTCCGAAATGGCATTATAATCGAATTAAACTTGAACAATATTTATAAAAGGTGTTTTAACACGATGATGAACAATGATGATTATGTGCATGGTGACTGTTGATTGCATGGATGATTGCGTGGCTTACGAGCTGATGGATGAAAAATCAACGCTTCGTTTGAGCGACGAGCTTACGCGGGCCTAGGAAATTCAATCAGTGACATCACTGACCTCAGTGGTGACTGATGACTGCATGAGTGTGACAACATGAGTGTGACAACATGAGTGTGACAACATGAGTGTGACAACATGACTGTGACAACATGAGTGTGACAACATGAGTGTGACAACATGAGTGTGACACATATGAAAGTGACACAACGTAACACATGATGACGACTCATGAGTCATGACGAATCTTTTTTCGCTTCACGCAACGATTTGCGTCCCAGACAATTAATTGCTTGACATGATAAAAATATGACATGACTTTTTATATGAAGTATTAGAGCCATCTGAAGACATATAAGCAAGGTTTGTGTTAAATCTTGTATCGACAAATCGAAAATATTCTTACGCGTTAAGAGTCGAGAACCTTCGACCTTCAATCGAGTATGGAATGATAATGCCTTGCAATTAAATTTTCTTGTACTACATCAACATCAATATTGAGTTTACGACTGTTTTTCTTGCCCTTGACGACAAGCCTGCCTGCAGCAAGCTCCCGCCGTCATAATTCAGATATCGCCACTGGCATATTGCTCATGCGTCGTGGCAGCAGTGCTGGCAGTCGTGTCAGCAGTTTCAATACCAAACATTTGCTGTTGTGCGAAAGGAAATAATTGACTTATCATGAGAATGTTCTGATCCCTTTCCGTTTGGTCATTAGGAGGAGGGGTTTACTCGCACTTTTTTTCGCGCTCAAACCAACGTTTTTATCACGAATCAGGAGACACTCTGTGCTGAATGTTTCACTTTAAAATCATAATCGCAATGTATTAAAATCCTATTTATATATTTGTCAGTTTTTTACTTGGGTGTGGATCTGTTTGTATGTGTTGTAGGCCTGGCAACACAAATATATGGGGGCTGTTGGGGCCCGTATCCAGGATACTTATCGTGTCGGTATATTGTATTGTAAGGGAAATTCACCCTTTATGATTTTAGTTACTTAAATTTATTTTTGTGTCGTAAGTTTTACGGCTGCTTGTGGGGGTTGGCAACCATGCTATTTGATGACGTGGCGTTACCGGCCTGAAGCCCGGGTTAGTTCTTCTCATTCGATTGCTGTTACTGGTCGGAGCGTACCTACAGTCACTATTTTCGAGTGCACCTGTAGCGTCCCTATTAGGTGGGTGTTAGTGCATTTGCTTTAGTTCAATGTTCGAGTTTTGAATATAGTGTTTAAATTCTCTGAATGTATATATGTGTTGTGTTAAATGAAATGAAATTGTTCCTTAGTACAGTATTGTTAGTTATAGTCTTGCTGACCATCATTGTTCGGCAGGACCGACTCTTTGCCTGGCCAGCAAATGCGGCTCCTAGTTAGGCCGACCTCAACGGCACTTCTCAACTCCAGTACCTGCACCCGTCCAGTCTCAACCCAGTTCACTAACCTTTGCTGTGAACCACCTTTGCTGTGAACCACCTTTGCTGTGAACCACCTTTGCTGTGAACTATTTTTGCTGTGGACTATTTTTGCTGTGTACTATTTTTGCTGTGTACTATTATTGTCGTGTTCTATCACTGTTGTGTGTTATTTATTATGATTTTTCAACCTTTCATTTATTAGTGTTCGATTTACGTGCTTTGTTCAATAAATAATTATTTAGTATGCTTTCATTTCTCCTTTCTTAAGATCGGTGGCAGTTCAGGGTTAATTGTCGAATCTACTTGGAGTCGTCCTTTACGTGAACCTTACATGTATATAGGGGCTGTTGGGGCGCGTATCCAGGATACTTATCGTGTCGGGATATTGTATATAGGGGCTGTTGGGGCGCGTATCCAGGATACTTATCGTGTCGGGATATTGTATATAGGGGCTGTTGGAACACGTATCCAGGATACTTATCGTGTCGGGATATTGTATATAGGGGCTGTTGGGGCGCGTATCCAGGATACTTATCGTGTCGGGATATTGCCTAGAGCTGGAAATTTATTCTTGGAAGGAGAATAGGAGAGGATTGGAGGGAGGATTAGATAGATAATTGAAATTCTCATTTGATAAATATTGGTTTGACTTACCAGCTGCAAAACATTTTTTTTATATTCTGTGACAAATATGTTTTGAAGATGTTTTCCAATTTAATACAAAAGCTTCATAATTATTAATGAGATTAAGGCTTATTACGAGAATGAAGGGTCTAGAAATAAACCAAAGTCGAGTAAATTACCCAAACAATGCCGTGCAAATCTGCTAGTAGGTTATTAATTTAATACATGAGGGATATAGATGGGTGAAGTTTTAGCTTATTCTTCGTTCATGTTTTGCGATATCAATCTTAACTCCACCAAGACGGAGACTGTTATATTCGCTGTTGAAATTAACAAAGGTGCCGCTGAAACAGCAGGCCAAAATATCAGGCTGCATGGAAAGTGTAAAAAATTCGTGCCACAGCTTTTGCAACGGTTCAATACGGGAAAGAGTTTATTTCGTGTTTTTTGAGAGATGGGTAACAACAAAAGCAGCAACAACAGCAAGAACATCAATCAACCCATCAGCAAGTGTCCTGACAACCTGTGACACAAGAACCCCATCAATAGTGGACAATTGATTGAATGGACACACCTAAGTTTATGTTGAACCGTAACATAGATAATATTTAAATAAAAAATATCATCCTACAAGCCCACGACATTTCTCATTGTAGGCTTTTTAAATTTTTGTCGATTTATTGTCAACCCGAAGTGATAAGGCTATACCTGCTAGAAATATACAAGGTGACCCCATAAAATAACCGGACTGACTGTGTGGTAGGCGGAGTTCTGGTATTACTGAATTCTCTCAGTATGTGCATATGCTGCTGACATTTCTCAGTTAGTGTGCCACGCATTGCAGCCCTATAACCCGTGGTCCATAATTACAATTTTTTGACATTTTTTGGGCGCTCGTCGTTTTTTGATGGTGAGCAATGTGCTGCCATCAAATCTTGCTTTATTCTGTGAAAACTAGCAAGAAAATGCAACAAACAGCCTACAAGGCTGATGCTTCGGGGAGCAAAGTCTTTGCTCCCACCAAAAAACGCAAGTTTTTGGTGGTTATCCCGCTTCAAAATAGCGGAAATGTCAATTGATGCTAATCCTCCTCCTTCCAATTACCGGACAAAAGAAATCTTGAAAAAATTAGGGACCTTATCACTGAAGATCGACTTAGAAGTATTGACGAACTTGCGGAACTGTCTCATGTGCCTTTGAGTTCACTCCAGAAGATTTTGGATGAATAATTAAATAAAAAATCGATCCTGTGCTTTTTGTGTACCCGTCTGTATTGGAGACGCTTGAAATCTTCTACTAGGAGAGGTAATTTAGTTACCAATATGTCGACTTGATTCACCACAGCCATCGAGGTCCTTTTTGCTGGCAAGACGAACGCTGAGGTTTCTGGGCTCCCGACGTCGGATTGTCAAGGAGGCGAGGGCCTATACATTCAAAAAATGTTAAGAGATCGTAAGTTCATCAGCCAATCATTGACGGCCTTTCAAGCAAAATACATCAATCTTTGACAAGAAAATTGAGCGTTAGTATTTACGTTCACTTAGCGAGTTTCGAACGTTTAATGGCCCCTGGGATTGGTCAGGCGACCCGTAGAAGGCATCGAGCCAACGCCTTGCATCACGGAGTAAAATGTGATCAATTATGAATTAAACAGCAAGAAACATGAACATTAATAGTGATTACGTTAAAATAAATTTAAATTTATTTGCAACAAATTCAGGGAATTCAGCACTCCCATATCACCACACCCTACAACCACCACACCCTACACAACAATACCACATAAAACCACACTCTACATCACAAAATACCATATGCAACACTCGATTCATCACTCTACACCATATTATTCCACATACAACACCCCATTTACACCACATGCAACACCTCACCCAACAACACACACCCAACACCACACACCCAACACCACACACCCAACACCACACACCCAACACCACACACCCAACACCACACACCCAGCACCACACACCCACCCCGCCGCGCTCACCGCTTGTGCTGACATCAGCAATGCGCAGGCCGCGGCAGAGACGCCAGCGCTGCACTGCTCTGGCTGCGTGCCACATATGTTTCACTAACAATAAAGTGGTCTTATGACATTATAATCGCCAAAGTGCATACGTATATCATTAGGAAATTTGTATAGGAACACTATTCAGTGTAGTAGTTAGTTTTAGCGAGCAGACATAGGTGATAACCTACGTTTTTTTTACTGACGAAGTAGCACCATTGCTGACAGCAGCGAATTTCAAGGCCAAATAAACAGGCATGGTTCACAGTGCAACGCTGTAACTCGTTCAGAAGACGTTCAGTAATCATCTCGTTACCGTGAGATTAAATTTCAAACTACAGCATTCGTAGTTTCGGAGAAATTTCATCTTATATTTTTTGGCAAGTAAACTTGCCAAGCGGCGTTAATTAATGGCTAAACAGAAGGCATTACACCCAACGCCTAAAGGAGGTTCGGCACTGCACGCCTCAGATGGCTTGACGCCGTGAGCACGTAAACAGTGAGCTCTAAGCATTATTGGGAGCCCTGCTAACTGCTAAGCAAGAAACGTTCAGTGCGGCGGTTGCGGTCGGTGAGGGAGGTTATCGTGTGCTACTGTCGGTGGCTGCCCGCTTCCTGAATCACTCGCGTGTTCATCGCGAGTTTTCCCGTGTTAATTTACGCTGAATAATAGTGCTGATGAAGATAGCTTGTAGCGTTTTACTGTTGTAAAACGCTACAAGCGTACGTTTTACTGTTGTAAAACGCTACAAGCGTACGTTTTACTGTTGTAAAACGCTGTTGTTATTGTTTTAGCGTTGTATGGTCGCTGTTGTTATGGTTGCTGTTGTTGCTGATTTTGTTGCTGTTGTTTTTGCTGATTTTGTTGCTGCTGCTGTTTTTGCTGATTTTGTTGCTGCTGTTGTTGCCGCTGTTATAATGCACCTGCTGTTATGTCTGTTGTTACTGTATCGGCTGTAACTGTTGTTTCTGCTGCTGTTACTGTACCTTCTGTTAACTGCTGTTGTTGTTGTTACTTTACTTGCTGTTTTACTGTACCTCCTCATGTTGCTGCTATAGTTACTGCCGTTGCTGCTGCTGCTGGTGCTGCTGCTGTTGCTGCTGTTACTGATTTTCTTGCTGCTGGTGTTGCTGTTGCTGCTGTTACTGATTTTCTTGCTGCTGGTGTTGCTGTTGCTGCTGAAGATCCTGCTGTTGGTGCTGTTGTTAAAGCTGCTGATTTTGTTGTTGATGTTGTTACTGTACACACCGTTGCTGCTGTTGCTGCTGCTGCTGCTGTTGTTACTGATTTTGTTGCTGCTGCATGGTGTTGCCGTTGCTGCTGTTGTTACTGCTGTTGTTTCGGGGTTCGAAGGAACTCTGAAGGTTGCTATTGGGCTTGACGCTCAGTCTCCTCACTCGCAGCCACACCCGCTGAGCGGTCAAGCAATCCAACATATATTGTGTCATTTCAGGCGTGAGAAATAAACATTTGTGAGCCGACGAGAAGCACCGCAACTTTCCATAGCAGGATATGCTCGTTGAATTAATTTTGTTGTGCGGATAATGACGAACGCTTGAGAACTGCGGCTATTGAGAACCTGGAACATCCGCGGCCTCCGCCTCTTGAACTGCAGCGTCGACCACGTGAGTAACACGCGCGCTGTGATGTGCTAGACGTGGTGCAGGTGGTGTGAGTAACACACGCGCTGTGATGTGCTAGACGTGGTGCAGGTGGTGTGAGTAACACACGCGCTGTGATGTGCTAGACGTGGTGCTGTGGTCCTGGTGACGCTTACCAGTAAACTATTACTAGTTCACTTATTCCCTAACAAAATTAGAGGCATGGGAAAGCCTGCATTAGGGCCGCCTAGGACCAGGGGAGCACGTAAATCAGCTTCTCCATGCCTGCCTCAGCTCAGAATTCGAAAGACAGCCTCAGGGCATCATACTATCTCGGTATGACTCGGCACGGCGAACCATTGTCATACTCTCAGGCGACTATAAAGTCGGAAAGGAGATTCTGATCAGAAACTGATTTCGATCGGGTGGTCAAGCAGTTGAAGAATAACATTGCGCGCATGTAGTGACTATTCGACCGAGGCCTAGTCGGTCCCAGAATTTCGTTAGGGTTGTGGTGCAGTTTGTTTGCCTATTTATCCTTCAATTAGTTCCGGCCATGCATTGTGGATACAACACGCAAGCATCAACTGTTAGGTAGCTCATCCATGGTTGAACTATATAAGGACCCACGAGAAGTTCCGTCTTACAGTTCAGCTTTCTTGTTACGTCACGTAGATCGAGAAACGTAAACAAACCCGTCATTCCCTTGATGGATTGGTTGACTGGTTTGATATCATTTCGGTGATTGGTTAATGGCCGTACGCGTGACGTAATTGAGATCAGTGACGTCACAGGTGAACAACGAACTACATCCGCAAAAATGGGCTTCTGATGGGTCAACCTTATACTAGTTCAACCATGAGCTCATCATCGTAGCGCCATGTCCAAGTAACACCTACTTTATATTGTTGGTGTTGCTATTGCCGTTATTGATGCTATTGTTCATGTTGTTGTTGTTGTATTGTGTTGTTGTTGATGTTTTTGCTGTTGTTGCTGTTGCAGCTGTTGTTGCTGTTGTTGTTGCTGTTGTTGCTCTTGTTGCTGCTGATGTTGCTGCTGATGTTGCTGCTGTTGCTGCAGTTTTTGCTGCTATTCTTGCTTTTGTTGCTGCTTTTCTTGCTTTTGTTGCTGCTTACATTTTTACTGTTGTGGTTGCTGTTGTTGTTGCTGCTTCTTATCTTGTTGCTGTTATTGCTACTGCTGTTGCTGCTGATGTTGTTGCTGCCGTTATTGCTGTTGATATTGCTGCTGTTGTTGTTACTGCCGTGGCTGCTGCTGTTGTTGTTGCTGACATTGTTGCGGCTGTTGTTGCTGTTATTGTTGCTACTCTTGTTGTCAATGTTACCACTGTTGTTGCTGTTGATATTGCTACTGATGTTGCTGCTGTTGCTGCTGTGGTTGCTGCTTTTGTTGCTGCTGATGTTATTGGTTTCGTTGCTGCTGTAGTTGCTGTCGTTGTTGCTCTTGCTGCTGACTTTTCTGCTGAGATTGCTGTTGTTGTTTTTCTTGTTGATGCTGATGTTGCTGCTGATGGTGCTGCTGTTATTGCTGCTGTTGTTGCTTTTGTTGCTGCTGATGTTGCTGCTTTTGCTGATGTTTTTGCTCCTGATGTTGCTGATGATGCTCCTGATATCGTTGCTGTTAATGTTACTGTTGTTGTTGCTGCTGATGCTGCAGCTGTTGTTGTTGCTGTTGATGCAGTTGTTCCTGCTGATGTTGGTGCTGTTGCTGCTGTTTATGTTGCTGCTGATGTTGCTGCTATGTTGCTGATGTTGCTGATGTTCTTGTTTTTGTTGCTACTGTTAATGCTGTTGTTGTTGCTGTTGTTGTTGCTCTCGTTGCTGATGATGTTGCTGCTGTTGCTGCTGCTGCTGTTGCTCTTGTTGCTAATGATTTTGCTGCTGATGTTTCTGCTATTGCTGCGTTTTTTGCTCTTATTATTGCTCGTGTTGCTGCTGATGTTGCTGCTGGTGTTGTTGCTGATGTTGCTAAAAATGTTGATGCTGATGTTGCTGTCGTTGCTGCTGTTGTTGCTGTTGTTGCTGCTGCTGCTGTTGCTGCTGTTGTTGCTGCTGTTGTTGATGCCCTCATAGCCGTTATCTGCTGCCCTCATAGCCGTTATCTGCTGCCCTCATAGCTGATCTCCTGGAATAACTAATGTGACTATTTGATGTTTTATTTCAGCCGTTAATTATGGACATATTACCACACGTATTTATTTTTGAGGAACGTATTCCGCTGCAAAGTAATGAGAGCTCACGTGCTAGAAGACTAGCGTTGAAATTGGTGCTCAGTGGACCGTGTGTCACACGCTGTCCACGAGCAGCGGACATCGAATAATATTTATTGTTAATGATGTTGCCACATGCGCTATTTAATTGTTACTCTTCACCGATGAGCAAAGTTATTGTTGTCGCTAACATTATTTAACTGTTTACTCTTGAATGATCTGAATCCTTCAAGTCTCGTAAATCGAAATATAGCAATTAAAGAAATTAATTACGTTGATGAATAAATATGATCAACACTCGTACAATTCTAGCGATTCACGAAAAAATTTTATTTGAATATAGATTATTATGAAAAAATTAATGACAGGCGACGTCGAACGTAACACGGCTTGGGTCCCGCTCGACTGCAACAAGCCGCGCTACTTCAGTAACGTTATTCTCTCATTAACCTCCATGTGACATATCGTTAGGTTTCGATGAATAGCAGTTGATAAATAAAGTTAGTTTATTGGAGGTAAAATTACGTTCTTCCAATATATATTCCAATATATTCTTCTGTTTGATGATTGTATAATTTGAAACCCTTAAAGGGTCCTTTGTTGGCTAAGTCGGTCTTCTGGTGCGTGTATGTCATACACAATTCAGTTGTAGTTCATTTTAACCCACGTATTTGTTTTTAGCTTTATATGCTGGCTCTCTATTTACCTAGCTGAAGAAAATATTTGGTACGTGGTTTAGGAATTAGAACCTAATTAGGAATTAGGTTCTGAATATTTACAAGCGTTTTTAGATCTTGTGTGATCGTGTTTGGATTTAAGCATTTTACTCGCCTACTCTTGTGCAATATCATTTTTATACGCAAGTGAAGTATTTTACTATTGTTGTGATCTGTGGTTTGTTTCACAGTGGCACACATTGTTGTTGTTGTTGTTGTTATTGCGGTGCCACTAGGAAAGAGTGGAAGAGAACAAGAGGTGGCGCTGAGCGGCCAGAAAGAGGAAGGAGAAATGGAAAAAAATAGTATGAGGTGACAAGGTGCATTGCGCATGATTTGGTCGGTTGTGGGTGATTGGGGTTGTTTGGGGTAGAGGGACAGAAACCGATTTTAATGAAAAGTTCGAGAAAACTCACATATTAAAATCCCTCCAAGCGAACCTACCTTACAGTTTCACATAGAAGTACGTCAGGATTTCGAAGTCAAAAGAGCCAACAATGCATCTTACTCCACCCTGTGACGTCACCCTTTCGTCAGCCAAGCTTGGCGCTGCGACGAGAAAGGATAATGCGATCGAAGAGTTGCTGTACAACCTTCGCGGTGACTTCGAACCGATTCGGAAACTTAATATTGAGTATCTAATCAAGGTCGAAAAACTTCTTGGATCCTGCCTGTGACAGCCAGGAGTTGATTGAGTGAATTAATCCTCACAAGGAACGAATGGATTCTTTTCGTTTACGAGTCAAGGAACTTCTCATTTTCATCGTTAGGATGATGCCAAACACAGACCAGCGTTGCGATCTTTTCTCCACTCTTATTGTTCGTCTGCCTCTAGGACGTCATCAGCACGAATTCGCCGGGCAGAAAAACGACCAAGACCATCGCCGATAGACAACTCTTCGAAAAAACGAAAGCTCTAGGGTGTGAGGAATTGACCTTGAGACGCGAGCAGGCGAGATAGAAGGACTTAATGAGAAGATTTGAGCTTGAACGCGCCGAAATTGAGAACAAGAAGCTAAGACTGAAGTCGATAAGATCGACAACTTCTTCTCAATCGGTCGCTGTTCACCAGTTCATTCGGAAGCTGAAGTTGCCGGATCTACTCATGGCGTGGCGGCACGAATTCCGGAAGTAACTTCTCCCGATGCACAAAGTCACTCGCTTCTTCTGGTTCATAAGGAGGCGGAACGAGAACTCGAGCAATTTGATCATTACCCAGCAACAAAACTTAATTGTTGCCCAGGCCCGATTTGGAAGCCAATGCCGGTTCTGACGTTCAACTTGTTTTTGCGAAAGTTCGATAAAATAATCGAAGCGAAGTGTTTTGATCCTTCGGACAGACATGCTTGACTGGAAGAGTTTACAACGGGCGAAGCTCAGAAGTCAGAAGCTGATTAAAAGGTGCATTAATGATTACCTCGAAGCTACTTACCGGCAGGTCAGAACCCTGCTTCGTGAAGGATTTGGAAATTAATTAAAGATCGCACATGCCTACTTGAAACGTCTGAATAGTTGGCCTAAGTTAAAGGGCGATGACGTCGGAGCATTACAAGATCTTTCCATATTATCTGAAATCTGATTCTCAAACCAACCCGCTGAACAGTCCGAAAGAAATTGTGAATATTATTCAGAAGTTGACTTACAAACTCAAGGAACAGTAATGTCGTCTGACCTATCAGAAACAGAAGAGCCCTCAAAACGCGGAGTTTGCGATATTGTTCTTTTCGTTTGTGATGAGGTGGCTCACCTGAAGCAGCCTCTAGCTGTTCGGACAGATAGTCGATCCCCAATCAGCGACGAAGGAGAAAGACAAGGTTAATAAAACTAAAGTTTTCGCCACGACTCTGAAAGACAAGAAGCTCTCAGGCTCTGCTATTTCTGCGATAACACAAATCATTCTCTGGAACAGTGCATAGGTCTCAAGGCTATATCCTCCAAGGAAAAATTTGATTTCGTCAAGAAACATGGCTTTTTTTGGATGTCTTCGTCGGGGACAAACGTCGAATATTTGCAAGAAAGAATTTGGCGATTTCCCTTCTAGATAGGAGCAAGTTAAGGTCAATTAAAATTTTTTCTACGAAGCCTTCAACAACTAGCTTTCTTTCTAAACACGATATTCCTACTTAAGGAGATATCGAGAATCTGCCTTATTTGCAAAATGTACCATTCGCTTTCGTGAACGTCGACGTTAGCATTCAAGTATAGGCACTCGCCTGGCCTTGTTAAGACGGTGCCAACGGTGGATGGTAAGTGGGGACAACAATTTGGCATCTCTTCACTGTCTTGGTTGGGCGTTCAATGGCCCAGTCAGCACATGTACGCGGGTAATGCAGTGCATGCGATCGAAGTAGAATGTTCGTGACCTAAAAGCCGACATCGAAAGCTCCGTTCCGAACGGTCACTCTGCGCCGGAAGAACAGCCATCACCGTCGGTGAAGGACGAGAAGTGGCTCGAAAAGATTTCTATGGAAGCTCCTGCACTCCAACTTTATTACGTGGAACTTGAATTTATTAAATGAAAGTGAAGACTTAGTTCTACTGGTGGACCATGACCTGCTCCGCAACGACTGGCCTGAGAATTCAGATGAAAGAAAGCGTTCAGAAAGAATCTAGAAATATTGATATTCTTCAGTCACCCGCTTGGGCACGCTAATTGCGGAGTGCCCAATTTCATAGCTAATTCTTTTATGAACTACCAATGAGCTTGTTTGATGTATAAATTTGGATTAGCTCAAATTTGGGGCCGGTGTTAAATTTAAAATCATCAAGCGTAGATTTTTGGGTGCAATCGTTCTTACGGTGCGTGTATGTCGTGCACAACTCAGTTATATCTCATTTTAATCCACGTATTTGTTTTTAGTCCGATGCTGGCTCTCAAATTACCTAGCTGAAGAAAACATTTGGTACGTGTTTTAATTAGAAATTATGTTCTGAATATTTGCAAACGTGTTTAGATCTTGTGTTATCGTGCTCGAATTAAAGCATTTTACTCGTCTACTCATGTGCAATACCATTTTTATACGTAATTATTAAACTATTGTTGTTTGCTTCACACAAACCGATTTTGATTAGAAGTTCAAGAAAAGTTGTGTATTCAAATCTATCGACCCGAACAAACCCTACAATGATATAATTTCTGTAAGAGTATTAGTTACATGATGATAGGCTGTCTTGTGTCGACATATCGAGCTTCGTTTACAGTCGTAAGAGGCGACGTGTTCAGGTGATAGCCAGTATCAGTGCTAAGAATATGACTGACGTGTGAGGTTATGGTGCAGTAGCGCTTATCAAACATAGTCCCTAAAGCCCTATGCATTAGTTCGAAGCGATAACTTTGCTCAGAAACGTGAGTAGTGTTACTTTTGAATCTAACTAGTTTATCAATGGTCCTCAGCTGCATAACGATTGTTAGTTCGATAAATATCTTCCGTTATTGTAACGTTTCTGATTATAATTGATCAAGATGAAGCAATCGTAGTCAACGTGTTAAAATATACTTTTGCTGAGTTGAATTATTCGATCTGACATTTCTATAAGATCAACGCGTTAGATGATTATCATGAGCAAGATCGTTCCTTGCTTCAAGACCAAACTGAACAAGAAAATAAATAATCGGTTCACTCTTTAGCAAAACGTTTTAATAGTGTCAATATCAATCTTAATTGTAATACTGTTATCCTCGTAATTTTGTTTCGACTTGGCGCTGTTTCCACGAAAAATCATATGAAAATCGGCTGTTTCTCGATACTTGGAAAATCAGGTATAGAGAAACCCTTCAGCTCCTGTAAAAAATGGTGACTTCTAAGTTTTGCGCTGGTTAAGGTAGAGTTTGTGTCCAGTTACATGTATTGGTGCAATGCTGCATGTACTATTACAATACAACATGTATTGTTTTTCACTTAAAGCAGCAATTGTGCTCACAATGCTGGTGTGCGCAACAATGGTTCTGCAATCATTCATTTGTGTGAATATCGGACTTGTTAATTCGTGCCTATTATACACAGTGCGCTGTGGATTTCATTCTTTTCATCTTTTTGTTCGAAATGAAAGCATTTGTTTTAATGACAAATTAAATAAGTAACACCCATAAAATTAAACGGGAAACGACGGTACGTGTTGGGTTCTGGGGACGTTACAGTTGATTCCAATTAATTGTTGTTCGTAATGTCTTTATTTTGTATCCTTGTCTTTTGTATCCTCTCTGACTGCAGGTTTCAGTTGTGGGGTCAAGTCATTATATTATGTAAGTAGGATTCCTTACATTAAGTTATTATGTAGGTAGGATACCTTACATCAAGTTTTTATGTAGGTAGGATTCCTTACATTAAGTTATTATTTAGGTAGGATGCCTTACATTTAGTTTTTATGTAGGTAGGATTACTTACATTAAGTTATTATGTAGGTAGGATTCCTTACATTTCTTTTCTCTGTCTCTTTCGTGCGGGCAACAAACGTGCCGTGTAGAAGACTTCTTGTTCGAGTGTCTTCGTTTCCGTTGCTTTTCCCCGGAAATGAAGGAGGTCCGTAAACATTTGACCACTAAACTAACTAACGTGCAGGAAGATGTCGGGCGTGGCCAGCATCGGGCTGGACCTGGGCGCAGGCAAGTGCTGTGTTGCCAGCGTGCGCGCTGGAGCGGTGACGGTGTTGCCAAACGCTCACGGCGACAAGACCACTCCAAGTTTTGTTGCCTTCACCGACTCCCGCAGCCTCGTGGGCAGCGATGCCAGGAACCAGGCGGCGCTCATCCCAGAGAGCACTTTTTATGGCATCAAGACCGTCCTCGGCAGGAGCTGCAAGAAAGTTCAAAAAAATGAATTGGCATACTTGGCTGGAAATGAAATTCCAACTCGCGAAAGATTTATGATGAATTTCCTTCCCGAATTTTCGATAACCGAGAAAGGCTCATCCGCCTTCAAAATCGATTACATGAATAACGAGTTGATGTTACATGCGGAAGAAATAACTGCCTTACTTATCGCCAAGATGAAATCTGTGGCAGAAGATGATATAGTAAGTCCGGTCACAAACGCCGTCATTACCGTCCCCGTAAATTTTAGCAACGCGCAGCGACAAGCCACTCTTGACGCGGCCCGCATCGCCGGCCTTGGAAAAGTCACGCTTATCAACTCGACTACCGCCGCTGCCATCGCTTACTGGGACCAGCACCTCAGGGAAAGAGATTGCGTTGCAATCGTCGATTTCGGTGCCAGTTCACTAAGCTTTGCCATACTTTCCATTGAGAATGGGACTGTTAAAGTTCTGGAAGCTTATGGAGGTTCAACGGTAAGTGGAAACCATATCGACTTCTGCATGATGCAAGCCGTTGTCACCAAGTTTCAAGAAAAACACGGAAAACGTTTCGAAGAGTCCCCTAGAGCCTTGGTGAGGTTGAGAACCGCCACGGAGAAGCTGAAGTTCAATCTGACGTCACATACCTCTTCTTTATTGCAAGTGGACTCCCTATCTCACGGGATCGACTTCAAAACTACGTTTTCCCGGAAAGAAATAGAAGAGTCTTGCCAGAGCCAGTTTGAAATCATCGAAAATGTGTTGCGTCGATGGGCAAAATCCAAAAATTGGGTTGACGTTCGAACAGTTGTGTTGGTGGGCGGCTCAACGCGTATTCCTGCCGTAGAAAAGCTGATTGCCGAAACATTAAGAAAACCTCTGGATAACTCGCTCAATAAAGACGAGGCGGTTGCCTGTGGCGCTGCCCTCCGAGCTGCTGAGTTGTGCTGCTCAACGCCACGCGAGGTGGAGGAGGTGTTGTCCAGGCGCATCTGGTTCGAGGCAAGTGCAGAGTCAGGGAAAATTGTTGAAACTGGAGCAAGTATTCCGGGCGAGTTCAATTTTCAAACTTCAAATGATATCTGGAAACACATATATGATAAAGGGATAAGCCTATATGAAAATATATCAGAGATTGATGACAAAAGAGTTGAAACCTTCGTACTGACGACAATAGGAGCAGGACAGCTCGGCCGTTCACCTTCTTCGGGCGCACTTCTATTTACGATCGATGAAAGTGGAATTGTTAAAATTGAACTAATTTCTAGCGGGAAAACAAGCCATATACCTATTAGGGGGCTATTATCGGACAAAAAACGCGCAAAAACTTGTTTGGCTCAGCATGAAGCGTTCCTGGATGATGAAGCAAAATTTAAAGAAAATGAGAACGCCATCAATGATCTTGAAACTTTCTGCGTCGACCAAAAGGAAAAGCTCAGAGAGAAGTTTGGACATGATTCTGCTGCTATCAAATTGTGTGAAGAAATTTTGACCTGGCTAGAAGATACTCCAGAAGCAACGAAGCAACAATGCGGTGACAAGAAAAAAGATTTGGAGCACAAAATTGATAGTGAAGTTGACAGCAAGGCACTGCCTCATCAACCCACAAAGATCAAATCAGATCACCTTGATGATGATGCTCATCGCCTAGGTGATAAAGTGAATCACCTTGTTGACGCATCACATCGCCGTGGTGATGCTTTACATAACCAAGGTCATGTTTCTGATGCTGCACACCGTCTTGTTCAAGCTGAACAGCACCCTAGCAACGTTGCACATTACCCTGTTGATGCTACACACCACTCTGGTCATTTTGAATATCAACCTAGTAATGCTGCCCATCACTCTGGTAATGCTTCACATCACTTTGGTAATGCTGCAAATCATCCTGGTCGTGCAGCACATCACCCTAGCAAAGTTGCAAATCGCCCTGGTTATTCAATACTTCGCCTTGGTCGTGCAGTTGCTTCCCCTACCGACAAGACACTCCCTCAAACATCCACTCGTTCGGCATCCACCAGCAGTAGAAATAAGGAACATTATCCCTCATCCGAGCAAAGGACGAGTCCACAGTTTTTAAATGATTTGAGTCAAACCTATTTACTTGCAGCAACTCGGACACCTGTGTCAGGACATGTTAGTTCCAATGCCAATGCACATCAGTTACCTTCCAGCCATGTATGTCCATCGACCTATAAAAACGCTGGCCACGACATTTATTCGTCGTCTCGACCTCTGAAGGGAACCACATCAGCTGATTATGAGGTCTCCACTTCAAACAAGAATAGTTTGATGCAAGGTAAGCAAGCGTACAATGGAACATCAAGCAAAGAAGTTCAAGGGTGAAGGCGCCCAGAGAAAATCATGCAACCTTATCTTATTGAACTTTGTTCCGAAGACCTTCCTTAGGCAATAATATATATCGACTATATATCATTAAGGGTCCTAATTATAAAAGTGGGATAATTTAACATAACATTTAATGAAATCTTGAAGTAAACAGACCTCAAAAGACCAGGTCGTAAATGATAAATAATCATTATTATATTATAACTTCAGACGCCATTAGACCGCCGGATACGCTCCCGCCACCGCCACCCGACGTGTCTTGTGACATGGACTTCCCGCCACCGCCACCCGACGTGTCTGGTGACATGGACTTCCCGCCACCGCCGCCCGCCATGTCTGGTGACCTGGAATTCCCGCCACCGCCGCCCGCCATGTCTGGTGACATGGACTTCCCGCCACCGCCGCCCGCCAAGTGTGGTGACATGGACCTCTCGCCACCGCCGCCCGCCATGTCTGGTAACGTGGGCCTCCAGCCAACGCCGCCCGCCATGTCTGTTGACATGGATCTCCCGTCGCCGTCTCTACCGCCGCCGTACCCCCTTACCCCCGAAAATTTGGGTATGGCCAACGGTCCTCGGCCGCCACCCCCGCCACCACCACCCATGCTCAACGGCTCCGCCCCCCCACCACCACCGATGCCCGATAGCGACCTCAGCACCGTGAGCATGTTTACTACCACGTAAATAGTAACAATAATAATTTAACACAATAAAAATAATGATTTTCCAAATGATACCAATCATTTCCCAAATATTCATAATCATTTCACAAATAATAATAATTGTTTACCAAATTGTACTAATTATTTTTCGAAATTTGGTCGTAGCTGGTGTGCTGCACTAACCTTTATTACCGAGACTTTTTGTAAATTTGATGCAAGTCTCTGTTGTTGTCATGTTTTGAAATGATACGCATAAAATTGATGTTATCTAAATGCTTGTAATGCAGCTAATGCCAAGTTGTGGTTGTGCAGGACGCAGTGAGCTTTAAAGTGGCGTCGGCGACGCTCAAGCCTGAGCCTAAGAAGACACATCACGAGGATTCCGACCCAAGGAGTGATCTGCGCAAGGTTTTACGTGACGGTAAAGTACCTATAGTGATCTACTTAGGGCTACACGTGAGGGTAATGCACCCACAGTTATCTATTCACGGCTATACGAAAAGGTATAGCACACAAAGATTTACTCAAGGCTACACGAGACGGTAAAGTACCCAAAGTAATCTACTCAAGGCTACACGAGACGAAGAAACACCCAAAGTGATCTGCTGAAGGCTACACGAGACAGTGAAGCACCCAAAGTGATCTGCTCAAGATTACACGAGACGGTGAAGCACCCAGAGTGATCTGCTCAAAGCTACACGAGACGGTGAAGCACCTAGAGTGATCTGCTCAATGCCACACGAGACGGTGAAGCACCCAGAGTGATCTGCAACTGGCTACTGTAGACACTGAAGCACCCAGAGTGATCTGCTCAAAGCTACAGGAGACGTTGAAGCACCCAGAGCGACCTGATCAAGGCTACAGGAGATGTTGAAGCACCCAGAGTGATCTGCAACTGCTACAGTAGACGCTGAAGCACCCAGAGTGATCTGCTCAAAGCTACAGGAGACGTTGAAGCACCCAGAGTGACCTGCTCAATGCCACACGAGACAGCGAAGCACCCAGAGTGATCTGCTCAAAGCTACAAGGGACGTTGAAGCACACAGTGATCTGCTCAAGGCTACAGGAGACGTTAAAGCACCCAGAATGATCTGCACAAGGCTACACAAGACGGTGACGCGCCCAGAGTAATCTGCTCAAGGCGGCACGAGACAGCAAAGCACCCAGAGTGATCTGCAACTAGTTACAGTAGACGCTGAAGCACCCAGAGTGATCTGCTCAAGGCGGCACGAGACAGCAAAGCACCCAGAGTGATCGGCAACTGGTTACAGGAGACGCTGAAGCACCCAGAGCGATCTGCTCAAGGCTACAGGAGACATTGAAAAACCCAGAATGATCTGCTCAAGGCTACAGGAGACGCTAAAGCACCCAGAATGATCTGCACAAGGCTACACAAGACGGTGAAGCCCCCAGATATATCTGCTCAAGGCTACACGGGACGATGAAGCACCCAGAGTAAAATGCTCAAAGCTAAACGAGCTTTCAGCAATTGCTTATTAAGCAGTTCACTATCTAATTTAACTGTGTTCAAAGATCAAGCTGCATAAGGTCAGTCCATTCTTTGAGCGAGGTGCTGCAGGTTTATTTTAAATTACTTCTGGAAAAATATTTAACATGTAATTAAGCTTTACCTCTCTTTGATCTATATATTTTACTATGGAATTAACCTGTGTGCAGGGATCAAGCTACGTAAGGTTGACCAGGTAGATGGCGGCACTTCAGGAGCCGGAGGGTCGGGGATGCGGGTGGTGCCTGACGAAATCAAAGACGTCGCCTCCATCCTGCTGGAGGTAGATGGCTCCTGGTCTTGTGTTATAGAATAGAATAGAATAAAATAGAAGAGAATAGAATAGAAGTGTCGGCACTGAAGAAATAGGCCGATGGCCTGTTGCCGATTCTTGAATTTTTCGTGACTTGATTCACAAGGGATCCGGCCTTTGGAACCTGATCTTTCCATAACTGACGATTGATTGAGATAGCTGCTGGACTTATTGCCTGGTCCGTATAAGGTGCTAGGCATTTCAAGACTGAACATATGCTCCTGCATAGAATTATGTCTACAAAGTTAGAATGTCATTGGAGACTCTAACACGTAAATTTCCAATAGCCGTAACATGATAAATAGTTTTGGTTTGTAACTCACCCCCGCCGAGCAACATGACGAGCAACATGCCGTAAGAGGGAGTCGCTGGCAACGCTTGAACATGCCATTGTTATTGTCTTATGTGATGTCAAACCTAATTAAACTAAAATTATTACCAATTATAGTTAGTTAATTGTGTGTTGTATGCTTGTCGGATATTCTACATATCGCATTTGGAAATTGCACAGGTTGTGAAGATTTGGGATCGAGATTTCATTCGTGTTTAGTTAAATATAAATAAATATATTCGCTCCTCACCTCGTAATTTACTTAGAACAAATTTTTACTTAGGCCTCGAACATGAAATACAGTGATTGTTCATATGACTATAAACTTCAATTTGTCTTTAAAACACCTACGTTTCAGAGTCTTGCAAGAGCGCTGATAAATTGCAAGGTTCGCGATCCGTTAAGGCTTTGATTAGTTACCCTAGTTTACTGGTCATTCTCTGTTGATTTATTGATGAAAATTTATTAAACATGAAAGATTGTTGCTTTTTCTGATAGGAAGGCGTCAATGTAAATCCTCGAAACACTTGCGTTTTACCAGGAAAGAAAATCTGAATTGTTGTTTGTTTTACAGCGGCGGCTTGCGTTCGAAGTGAGCGACTCTGACGCGTCATCAGACACTGACAGCGACCACGATGACTGGGATGAAACCAGCGCGTAGGAGAGCTGCAGTGGAGCTTTCCCCTCAGAGTGGTGAGTGGCAGTATAGCCTTCCCCTCAGAGGGGTGAGTGGCAGTGGTGCCTTCCTCTCAGAGTGGTGAGTGGCAGTGGAGCCTTCCACTCAGAGTGGTGAGTGGCAGTGGTGCCTTCCCCTCAAAGTGGTGAGTGGCAGTGGAGCCTTCCCCTCAGAGTGGTGAGTGGCAGTGGAGCCTTCCCGTCAGAGTGGTGAGTGGCAGCGGAGCCTTCCCCTCAGAGGGGTGAGTGGCAGTGGTGCCTTCCCTCAGAGGGGTGAGTGGCAGTGGTGCCTTCTCCGCAAAGTGGTGAGTGGCAGTGGAGCCTTCCCCTCAGAGGGGTGAGTGGCAGTGGAGCCTTCTACTCAGAGTGGTGAGTGGCAGTGGTGCCTTCCCCTCAGAGGGGTGAGTGGCAGTGGTTCCTTCCCCTCAGAGGGGTGAGTGGCAGTGGTGCCTTCTCTGCAAAGTGGTGAGTGGCAGTGGAGCCTTCCCCTCAGGGAGGTGAGTGGCAGTGGAGCCTCCCCCTCAGAGTGGTGAGTGGCAGTGGTGCCTTCCCCTCGAAGTGGTGAGTGGCAGTGGAGCCTTCCACTCAGAGTGGTGAGTTGCAGTGGAGCCTTCCCCTCAGAGTGGTGAGTGGCAGTGGAGCCTTCCCCTGGAAGTGGTGAGTGGCAGTGGCGCCTTCCCCTCAAAGTAGTGAGTGGCAGTGGTACTTTCCTCTCAAGAGAGGGCAACGCCTATACCCTGATTCAGGAGAGCGTCTTGCGCCTGAGTAATGCTTCTGACTTTGTTGCTCACTGATCACTATGTTCATTGTTCATCACTAAGTTCTTCACTATGTTCAGTTAGGAGGAACAAGTTAGCAGAACCTCTGACTTTGTTGCTCACTGATCACTATGTTCATCATAATGTTCATCACTGAACAGTTCACTATGTTCACAGTTAGGACGTACGAGTGAGCAGACGAGGGAGGAAATTCAACGAGCCACATCGCGCTCTTCGCTCCTCTCACCATCGAGGCATAGACTTCAGAAAATCCAGCAACGCGAGAGAAGGAACTTCACCATCATCCCAACACAATTGTGGTTCATCATCCCTACACCATTGTGGTTCATCGCCCAAACATCATTGTGGCTTATCATCCCAACACTATTGTGGCTTATCATCCAAACACCATTGTGGTTCATCATCCCTACACCATTGCGGCTCATCATCTCAACACTATTGTTGCTCACCATTACAACAAAATTGTGGTCCATTACCTATTATGAAGAATACGTTACTTGGTTACTGCTGCTGCTACGTAGCGTGATACCATATAGCAGCTTTAGAGCCTCTTCCTGTCCGTGAAAACTGATGATAATGGAATCATCTGTATGCCTGCGGGCGCCCAAGCTCCGTCGGTCAGTAGTGCAATCATAACTACAAATGTGGAATTAGATCAAGCCGTTGAAATTCTTGGAAGTCAGGTAATTAGTGTCGGGAGTAAAACGCGTGGCTCAAGCAACAATACGTGAGTAACCGCAATTGAAACAACTACTATATATACCATTGAAACAGCAATACAAACCAAGGATACTGTAGAAGCAGTTGGTGAAACAGATATACAAAACAAATTTATGGTTGAAACAGCAATTGAAATAGAGATAGTCGCGCGTGACGTTACCGACCATGACAACGTTCTCTGCTGCTGGTCGAAAAAAATCTCAAGTAGCTCGTACCAAATTGATTCATGTCCTGGCAAGTGGCAAGCAAGACTTTGTACCGTACAGTGAATGTCCTGTAGCATGAGTGATTACGAAAGTTATGGAATTTATGCACTTGGAATGACTGCATCAACAGATCATGCAGGTAGAATATTCCTATCGAAGTAGAATATTCCTTTCTAAACCCGATCTTATATATATATCAATATAAATATCAATGAATATTTTTTTTATATTCCAAAATGTAACAATGATGTTGCCTGTTCAATTACAGCCTTTGTAGCATCATCTTCCCTGTTACTTCTCTCAAAAATCAGCTTTCATGATCTCTGGGCATACCTGATGCTACATCAGGGCGAGCTGATACTCGCGACACATTCTACTGAGGTTGAAGTATTGATAGATTAAATTATTCCTTACAGAATAATTCACAAAATAGTAGCCCTTCGATTTGATAGTACAATTTACTGATAGGTCCCATGTACATTATATTATAACACCTCCTTTACCCAATAGCTCCAGCCCTCTTCTTTTTTCTACATCAAAATTAATGTACCTATTATTTTAAGGATATCTTATCTTGATTTGTTCGTGTATTTTCTTTAGATTAACTGTGGATTTTGTTCATGGTTTTGTAGTTGATTTCCATGGTCGTATTTACCTTCTTACTTCATTTCTACCATCTGATCGCTATCGTTATCCTCCAATAACTTTACACGGTGTAGCTTCGTTAGACTAGCGCTGCATATGTATTCGATTCGCTAACAACGAACTTTTTGGTCATAGATTTTTACTTTTAGTATTCATCTATAAATTACTTGCTAAATTAAGATTAAGCTGGAATGGGAAAAAGTTATTTTGTAATTAAGTTTTCGAGACTGGCATTAAGGACCCAATTATTCAGCGAGATAATTAAAGATAAAGGGTTCAGCTTTGTGCGCCTGGATACAGACTGTAATAATAAATGATGTATTGAATATGAAGTTAGTTAAGATTCTGGACGTGAGTCATGATTCACTTGGTAACTTAACCGGCATTTTAGAGATAGAAAATTAACGAGTAACTTCTGGCAAGTAACAAGGGAACGTGAATGTCATGACTCGTATGTAGGATACGCTCTTCTATCTCTGAAGATTGTGTATTGAGTTTCATTATGATAATATAATGTGCGATAAGATTTATACCAGACATACTCATCACAGTCAAAACCCTCCCAACATCAATAGAGTAGTCGTGTTATATACGATGAACGTTCACCGTATTCACATAGTATTGTGCCTATATGTTGAACAATAGTTGCAAAGCCTTGATTATAAAGAAAATGTTACTATGATGATTGATGCCCCATAGTGAAGCCTTCTTTTGAATATAGTTGGCTATGATGATAGATGCCTTTTAGTGAAGGGCTGCATATGAAGGAACTATGGTAAAGTGTATATGTGGTAAAGCCTATTTGTATTTGTCATTTTCTGAGCTGGGAGCTATCGATTATTTCTCGTTCCCCAGTCAGTGTCTCTCTAAACTTAATATCTTCAGAAGGTTACAAATACACTTGTATTAAGCTGGCTCATCGTTTTCAACTGGCTCAATATTTGTGTACACGCTACACAATTTTGAACTAAAGTCTATATGCTTAGATACTCCGTTCCCATAGAGAACTGTGCGCAAATTTTAAATACTTTCATGGAAGCTGTTTGCATTCTGTTATTTTGAAACCATCTGAATTGATGTAAATGTTCTAGTAATCTCGCGCAAATATTTTTGTTGCACGGACGTTATTTATCAACTAAGTATCAAAGTTTAGCTTGCTATGGTCTTCAATAAGTAATTTTTCACACTAGGCGGTTTTGCACGCCACTAGCTTGCATGGTACAGACAGTGGGGCCCTACTTAAAAGTGCATAATAAACAGCCCTGCAAAACTGCCAGGTTATAGACTGATATTTCATATATTGTTCCATAAAACTAAAGGAATATATTGATAAATATATATTCCCATAAAGTTATTAAGATATATTTCATCAAAGAGATTTTTTCTATAAAAATATATATTTCCATTATTTCCACATAAAGATATATTTCCATAAAGATATATTGATACATGAACATAAACGTAGTTACATAAAGATAGACTGATGGTGCATATATCAGCACTACAAAACTGCTGGATTCCGGCGTTAAAAACCGCCTCGTGTGAATGATTACGCGGTAAATACCGCTGCTGTTTTTTTGACGCTGGCAGCATTTGCTGCCCAGTGTGAAAGGGCTAGAGGAGACGTGGAAGCACCTTTAACTAGATAGTACTGGGATGAACATGTTTGCGGACGTACCAATGCTGGTCGGAGAATGGTTTGAAACCTTCATGATTACAGGTCTCGGACAAATTTACGGCCGGCTTCGCGGCCGGTCTCACGGCCAATCTCCTAATTCAGTGACCTGCAGGGATTATCTCCAAACTAATTAACGCAGCTCGATGAAACTTGGTTCACGTATTTATCAGGACCTAACGGTGATGTTTACTTGTTTAGCTCTGGAAAATTTTTCCATTTCACCTTCATTCGTGAATTATACGGCAATTAGGGCCGAAATTTGCAGTGACCAAGAAGTTTCTTCAAAACTACTGAACAGATTTGAATGATACTTTGAATATACAACGCGAACCTCCCAACGGTGATGTTTAGCTCGTGACAATTTTTTCGATTCCGCATTCGTTTACAAATTATCTGCTATACGTATACGGACGGCTCTTTGTCAATCCAAATTTTAAAATCGGCCTCAGAAATGCCCTTCGTTTCTCTGTATATCCGTTGCATTGTTGATGCATTTATATCTCCTTATAATTATTGCATTGACTAACAGGGAATGATCAAATAGAGGCTCGGCCTTGATTCTGGTGCCTTCAAGTTATCTGAAGAAATTCTAATTTGGCTTGACAAAAAACAGGAGGCAGCTAAACAAGATTGCGAGGCGAATTGGGAAGTGAAATTTACGCCAAGGCGATCCCACCAACGCTACAAACTGACCGAAAAGGAAGTCGGCACAGCTAGTAATGCCGCTGCTTACAATAACGGCGCGGCACTTCAACCATCGATGGCTGTCACACGACCTCAGCCTATTGGAAATTTCCGAATTACTGAGGCTGGTAATTTTGAGAGTTCTTTTTCTCCATACCTATTGATTGGTATAAGTTTGAAATTAGAGTTGTTGCAGTTAGAGGCGGAAACGTTTAATACATGGGTGCACCGGCATGAGCGCATTTACAGTCGTCCGCTCAATCTCAAGTTCTGTTCCATAGTTGAAGAGACCACACTTTGGTGTCAGTTTTACTAATGTTTGTAGGTAATGCATGTTCGCGCTTCATTTAGTTAGAAAAGTGCCGACTACTGTACCTATCCTATATCTCCGTAATATCACTAATACCTGAAAGACTAAAAAAACTAGTCAAAGGTAGTTACTAAGTTTGAAATGCTCTAACCTTTTAGGAAAATTTTTAGGAATGTCCATCTCCAACCCTGCAGTGAGTTTACACAACCGCTTTATTCTTGGTTATGAACCTGTAGTCTACGGTGTATAGCCAAAAACTACTATATAGAGCTAATTATACGCTGGTTCCAAAGAATTAGGCTACGCCAGTGATTGGTAACAATGTTCATCCTAACTACATAAGTTATTTGGTGAACGACACATTTTGGCGGACCCAGCCGAATTGGAAAAGATTTTAGGGTTAAATTAAGAGCTTTCATATAAGCCAATAAAAACTGGTTTAAATGATATAAGGAACTATTTACATACATTGTAAAACCATGAATTAGGGTTCTTTGACAAGGAAAATGCATATGATAGTAAGATAACCCATGGGCCCTATTTACAAGAAAAGTTAAGAGTTCTTAAATCTTTCGACTGCCTTTCAAGCAAAATTCACCTATTAGACGAGAAATTAGTGCATAGGTACTTAGGCATACTAGAGTGAGTTGTGAAGCTACGGCACCAGGGGTTGCAATTATTAAGGGCAGTTCCAAGGTTAGTTTCAGCTGAGCTGGTACTACATTTGAGCGCTCAGGTTTGTCTCGGAATGTTGCCCCATTTTTTTGAAAGTCGTCTATTGCAATTCCCCCATTACGTATACTGAAGTATTCATCTTGCTATCTCAATTTTTGTATTTTTTTTGTTTACCATGTAATTTGGGAATGTCTCGCGTCAGTAATGAATGGATTAAATGCTTTCGTGAAATATTTGATGCGGAAAAACTTTACCCAAAATCAAAAATTGTGTTTTTGAAATTGTTTGATGTCAATAAGGTAACTATCTTCGATCAGGATATGACGCAAAATAGCGATTTTAAACCTTGAAATAAAGAGAAAATAGTTAAATTAATTAATATTTGCAAGTGCATCGTGCAAACACAAACATTAAATTTTGATTTGATTTTTGGATGGTAATGGTCCATATTTAATGAATTCTTTTAGAGATTCATTCAGTAATTTGAAGCCTGCATGGTGGTATGCAGGATTACGTTGATAAATTGAAACAAATGTTCTTAATTCTTTTGGTCGCTGACGAAATTTCTACAGGGCTCAAAACAGATTTAACAAATTTACATTAAAATAACCTTGCGCTGTTACATGGCATCTAGACTAACAAATGTTCTGTGTAGGATTCTTAGATTTTATAGGTATAGATAAGAATAGGTATCCTAGATTTAAAATTGCTAGATTTTAATAAAGCGTGCATAAAATTGTGAACAATTAATTAACATGGAAATTACTGATGTAATATCTATAATATTTAGCGGTTTCAGCGTTGATTACGCCGTTGGCCTGTCACAGATTATTAACATAGCAGAACATCCACAGCTCATTGCGGTATCGAACCTGCAATTCATTGCTCCAATTTTGCTTTGCTTAACCGTCCGGCCTCCTCGCCGATTCTGACCAGAACCTGCAGGCGCACAGAGCTGGGATCGAACCCGCGCCTCTCTGCGCCAATCTTGCTACTCAGAACTGCAACCACTGGGCCACCCTGGCCTACTTAAGAGCAAATCCATTTTCCTTAAATCTGAAATTTCCAACGAAGTTTTGTGAAGCGCTTCATATCGCAATTATGTTACCTGCACGAGCTACAACTCTTGCAGTTGTTTCATGACCTAACATGTTTTTCTGTTTTCAGGAATATTAAAACGCTCCAATCACAATTACAACACAATCGATGTAACTTCGAGACGATTCTTTTGAAGAACCTATATAGACATTGATCCATCAAAGCAAAATAGTGGTGAGCTAGTACACATGTTTTAATTACAGTTTAAGACTCCTAAATGATGGCCGCAAATAATGACTACGCAATCGGCATCGACTTGGGCACGAGTAACTCGTGCGTGGGGGTCGTCAGGAACGGGCGCGTGAAGATCATCGCCGACGAGCGAGGTAGTCGCCTCACGCCGTCGTTTGTGGCGTTCACTGACGAGGAACGACTTATTGGCGAGTCGGCCAAGCTTCAGCGCACCTTGAATCCTGCCAACACAATATACGAAGTGAAGAGACTCATCGGACGTAAGTTCAGCGATGAAGCGGTGCAGAAGAAATTACCCCACTGGCCATACCGCGTCGTCGACGATAGCGGCAACCCCAAAATCTGCGTTAAATATCTTGAAGAGGAAAAGTTTTTCACCCCCGAAGAAATTTCTTCGATGGTGCTGTCCAAAATGAAAGATATCGCTGAAATATTCCTTGGATGTAAAGTGAGGAAAGCTGTTATTACTGTACCAGCGTACTTTACCGACTCCCAACGACAAGCTACCTTTGATGCCGGTACCATTGCGGGTCTCCAGGTACTGAAAATCATCAACGAACCAACCGCTGCTGCCATTGCGTATGGAGAAGACACGATAGCCCTCTATGAGTCAAACATTCTGATCTATGACTTTGGCGGCGGGACTTTCGATGTAGCGGTTCTGAAAATGAAGAAGGGAAACTACGAGGTAATGTCTGTTGAGGGGAATAGCCAGCTTGGGGGAGGGGACATAGACTCTCGCGTTGCTAAATTTATGATCGACTATTTCAGAATGAAAACGGGGCTGGATGTATCAAATGATGATATAAAAGCTCGAGCAAAAATTACCAAAGCTGCCGAACAGACAAAGATCAATTTGTCAGTTTCTGCGTTGGACAAAGTTCAAATAGAGTGCTTGAGTCACGGGCAAGATTTCATCTGTCCTACAAGCCGCTGCAAGTTCGAATTACTTTGCGCAGATATTTTTGAAGAAACTATGCAGTATGTTGACAGAGCGATTACAAATGCCGGGCTGACAACCAACGAAATTCACGAAGTGGTCATAGTCGGCGGTTCGAGTTGGATTCCCAAGCTCAGAAAAATGCTGGAAGAAAAATTCCCAAACAAGGAAATCAAAAGGACGATCAACCCCGCGGAAGCTGTTGCGTATGGCGCAGCTGTCCAGGCAGCCATGCTCAACAACGACCGAAGTGTTGAAGGCATTCAGCTGACAGATGTGACCCCGCTGTCCCTTGGTGTGGATATTGTAGGTGATAGAATGAGCACCATCATCAAACGAAACTCAAAGATACCGGTGAAATGCACTAGAAATTACACGACTATCGAGGATCATCAAAAAGCCATATTTTTCAAAGTATATGAAGGTGAAAGCGCAGTTGCCTCGAGCAACAATTTATTGGGGAACTTCACAGTTAAAGGTATCGAATTGGCCCTGGCTGGAGTACCCTCAGTCGATGTAACTTTTTCCCTAGACAAGAACGGAATATTGAGTGCTACTGGCGTGGACCGGAAGACAGGAGGCCGAGGTCAAGTTACCATCTCCGTTAATAAAGGACGTCTCAAAAAGGAGGACATTGAGAGAATGATTGTAGAAATGAAGGACATGGAAAAGCTAAAGATTAAAAGCCGTGCTTAGATGAATACTCCTGCCTCTCGGGTGGCAGCAATTGCATAAAAGAAAAGTCTTCTTGAAAAACAGAAGCTCCAAAAATATAAAAACCAAGAGGTTACGATGTAATAATGAGGTTGTGCGAGGCTGTCGAGGCTTGATTGGACGATCAGGACTATGCAACCAAGGCGGAGTAAGATGAGGAACACGAGTTCATCAAGACTTTCTCTGAACTTCAGCTGGCTATACCTCCTAATTACTTTTTTGCAACTCTACTGCAGCTCCTATAAAGTTAGAAAAGTTCAGCAGATACATTTTTGTTCGGAACCCTTGTATTTTGCCTCTTCGTTAGGCACTGTGCAGGAATTCAATTGTATCCAGTTATAATAAAGTTGCCGCACAATAGATTGTTTCTCGCCATTATTTGTCTGATTACTACTTGGAGTTAGCATAGGTGTTATTTGTTTTCTATTTCTATGTAAGACTAGTTCAATGGCTGCTTGTTTCGCGATAGCCGTGCAATAGTCCGAGATTCTTAAAAATCTGCCTAATTTTCGTAACTCATAAATTGTAACTGGAATTTTATATCACCATGAGACATAACGACTAGTGGCAATGGACCATGTCTGCATTCCGGATAAGCAAGCTCGAGCTTAAGAATCAGCATGTTGATGGTATGTTGCATGACCAGCAGGATGTAGCCGTGCTATACGTTTGACTTTTGTTACCAGTTTCCCGCTGGTGATAAGTAGAGTGGTCTGCGTTCACTCCCGGATTTTTTTTATAGATCAGCGTTTTAAGTTGCAGTGGCCAATAATTTTTATCGCGAATATTATTTAATTTATTAGGATCCACCTTGGTACTTGACTCGATTTCTTTCAGAGTGGCGGATGAACGTGTTGCCCGATAGTTTGGAAAAACGTCTTTTTATGTTTATAGATGCTGTGAAGTGCTGTGACGGTACCAGGCATGAACTGACAACGCCGGTGCACGTGGCTTGGATATAATTCGCCATTCTTATTGTTGCTTGGATTAATACTGCATATTCCCCTATTGAGTTTGCTCGTTGCTTTCGTGATTTTAGGGTAAGCTTTCAATATATTTTCTCGTACATTTGTTGGTTATTGCTGGTGAAAGTGGGTACTGTATTTTACCTCTAATTCTACGTACCTGCTTCTCATCTGAATATGAAAGGAAGAAGTCCAGATTTTCTCATCGGACGAATGCAACAATAACTGACGCTGGATTTTTGAAGGGGAAGCTAACAGCCCAAACCCCGTCAAGCCTCAATTGTGGGGACAAGCGGATGTGCCGAGGCTGACTTCGTCAGTCGTTGCCACTCCAGGCTTCGATGGTCATAATTTGAATTGAAGAGGACAGGCCAAAGTCAGCAAACGCTACCATTTTACTAGTTGAGCAATACTTTCTTCAAATTGTCCGGCTAGTGAATTTGTGTAGCAATAAGAGTATTGTTTACGTGAGTAGGCCACCTGATGGGCTCGATTTCTAGCTACCCGAATGAACCTTGAAAGTTGTAACTGTTAATTAAAATTCATCAACTGTTAATTAAAATTCATTTCCACTAACGCGTACAAATTTGACGAATAACCAATATAAGTAGAAGCTCTCCCGCAACATGGTGATTGCCAGAAACCATCTCATATGGAAACTCCATCAAAATATTCGGGAGGCTTTCATTATTGGCCTAATGCTGCAATTCATGTTCCTGAGAGAATGAGTGGACACTGCACATAATATAAACACAGACGTCTAACTTTGCCCGAATTGTGGCAGAAGGAAAATTGCTGCATAATTCTGTGTGTTTGTGGCCGGTGTTCCGGGATCCAATGACTATTTGTTACATGATCGAGGCAGTTCGATTATTGCAATTAACTTGTCTTAATATATTTTTTGGAAAATTCAGAAAGAGGGCGCGACGTTCTAATTATTTTGGAAATAGCTTAGGAATATGAATGGTATCAAGTTTCCAATGCGACTCGCAAGTTATGCACGACGACGCCGTTTCAGCGTTCAATTAATAACGTTACGGTATAGTCGCCAGTATAGCAAGAAGCTCTAGCGAACGAATAGCATAAACGTTCATTTAATTGGCATTATTCATTAGGCATTGCAGTACAGTTTCATTCTGAACATATTGCTGTATATTTGGAGGATTCCTTGAATCAAACTCTAACTTTATTCTGGAAGAAGTTGGCTCTTTAACTACCGAGGATTGCGACATCGACTCTGTCATTTAGCAAACGCACAAGAAATGTTGAACACATTTAAGGTAGGACATTAAACTTGTTGGGCATCAAAGTAAAACTATTTGAAAATTTTTGTTTTTTTTTTCTCGATCCTGCGAATTAGACTATTGGCAGGGTTTTTACGTTCGGAGTTGAGGTTTCATATAATATTAAAGCAACGACGTTGCGGATAAACATCGTTAATTAACTAGTAAAAACATAATATGCATGAAATTCTTCTTATTTAATTGAGATGTCGAAATGACTTTAGTACAAACATAGTGTATTAAGGAACAACAACAAAAGTAAAACTTAAATTGAAAAATTAAATTTTTTTGTTCCGACGAATTCGATATAGTTAGTGAGTTGACAGCTTGAGATTCTTTCCTGACGATGAGAGCCTCGGCTATCGCCATTATTGCACCAGAATAGTCATGGGGTGTATCAGAATCAACCACAATACTTCAGTTTAAGTGATAATCATGCTAATCAATATTATATGAATCACAAGAATAAGAAAAGCAAAAAGAGAAGCGCACTTAGCTTGCCACTTCACAAGAGTTGTATAAAATACCAGCATGCAAATCAATGCAGTGAAAACTAAATCTCGGTTATGAAACTAGTAATCGAGAAGTTATTTTTGGCTTTCGCAAGATTGTCGTAAAGGGGCCGGTTACGAGATGGATAAATTGGTTTATGGATAAAGTTAAAGTGATAAGTTAAAAACTTATCACCTGGTAAAGTATTATCTTTTAGTGATAGCAGCCAAGTATTTTACTCTTCGAATTTCAGGCTTGAAATTGGAAGAAAAATTATAAATTTTCATTCATAATAGTCAATTCCATGTAAATTTTCAGTTAGTATTGCTAGAAATGAGAAGAAATGAACTCAATATACGAAGTAATTGCCGCTCCCGCTACCGACTACTGCTTTCCTCGTATACCTTGAGCTACATTTTGCATCCTGTGACTTTGCCTGGTGACTCCGACTTGAGATTTTATCAAAGGATTTTTTGAGGAGCGCGACTGAAGTCACCGCAAATTAAAAAATGTTGAATAAGCTACATAGCTTATAGCCACCTACTTATTCTTAACACCTTGCTCTAAATTTTGGGTGAAGGCTCCATCAATCAGATGCAGTTACGTTCTATTTTAATTATGATCATGGAACCTTTGCGCAAACTAAGTAATTTTTTAGAAAACCATATAATTACCCGGAGTATTCTTAAATTTAATTCGCGAGGCCTATTCCCCCTCACCATTCAACGCCTGCGATGTTGACATGACCAATCATTCAAGTTGTGAGCCTTAACAATCATACCTTAGATTTTGCTCATGATCTCCTTGAAATGCCTCTTAAGCCCCTGGATATGCGTCAAAAACCCCTGGATATGCCGCTAAAGCCTCCTGGATATGCCGCTAAAGCCTTCTGGATATACCGCAAAAGCCTCCTGGAATTGCCTCATAAGCCCCAATAGATATGCCTTAAAACCTCTTGGATATGCCTCATAAACCCCTATATGGATATACAATACCTTATAAGCCCTTCTGGATATGCCTCGATCATAAGCGTCCCTGAATTTGCCTGGACAATGATGAATGCCTAGCTATGATAAATTTTTGTATGTATTCTGATTAATTAACTGTGACAGCAATGTTTATTCGGCGACTATTGGAGCCATCCGTGGAAGATGGTTTGAGACTGAACAAAAATAAAATATTACATTTTCCCTTTAACAAGTTTTTAGAGTTGAAAGCGAGGCTAATCAAACGCATACCGTCAAAATCAACTGTTATCAAAAATAGATTGAATAATTATAATTGTCTACTATAATTCGAATCAGACTGACTTTTAGTAGAGAATTATTCGTTACATCTGAAAGGTACATATATTTGCGCATTATCAATAATAACACTTTATGATGAAGAAATTCAAAAAAACAAAGGACGGGCATTCTACAAGTTTTCACGGATTCATGTGAAATAATTTTCAATCACTCATTTACATGATCAATTCTTGCAAAGTTCCGTCCATGCACCAACCGTTTTAAAGAAAATTAAGCGCTACATTCAGAATGACATGCTGTTACAAAAATTTTCCAATCAATATTGTTCAATGCCTACACAGTCACGAACACCCACATTTCAATTTTTGAAAGGTAAACTAAACTTCTCATAAATCAGAATATAGAAAAAAATGTAGAATCATACGTCAGCGTTTAATAAGAGTGAAAAATTGACGTCAGTTTAGTGAACTTCACAACTGTCGCCACGTAACAAGCTGGAGCTCAGTAGCCATGATCCTCCAGGAGCTCAGAGAAGGTCTCGTTGAACTGCTGTTCCTTAGCGTCATACTCCGCTTTGGTTGCGTCGGTATGGGCCTCCAACCAAAATTCGGCCTCTTCGCAAATTCTTTTCATTTTTTCGTAGCCTTTTTGCGATATTTTCTTGAGGCTCATTTTCCTTTCAATAAGATTTTTCTTCTTAATGATCGTATCCTTCAAGTTGGTGGACGCGTTCGTCAAAGCACGATTTCGGCGCTCCATGTCCTCGATGGCCTCACGCTTGAGACGCCCTTTATCCAGAGAGACGGCCATGTGGCCTCCGCCTCCTGTCGTTTGGTCCACGGCGGTCACGTTCAAAATACAGTTTTCGTCAAGCGAAAAAGTTACGTCAACGCTAGGGACACCAGCGGGGGCTATTTCAATCCCTTCAGCTGCGAAAACTCCTAACAAATTATTTTGTGTGGCTATGTTGTTTTCACCTTCGTAGACTGAGAAACGAATGCCTTTTTGAAAATCACAGATAGTCGTGTAATTTCTTCTATACGACGCAGGTATTTTAGTGTTTCGTTTGATGATGGTGCTCATTACGTTTCCAGTCAACTGAACACCAAGCGACAGTGGGGTAACGTCTGTCAGCTGAATGTCTTCAACACTCCGGTCGTTGTTAAGCATGGCTGCCTGAATAGCAGCTCCGTAGGCAACAGCTTCCGCTGGATTAATCGTCCTTTTAATTTCCTTTCCTGGAAATTTTTCTTCGAGCATTTTCCTTAGCTTGGGGATCCAAGCGGAGCCACCGACTAGGACTACCTCGTTGATTTTGTCAGATGTCACACCAGAATTGGAGATCGCGGTGTCCACACACTGCATAGTTTTATCGAAAATATCAGCACACAGCAACTCGAACCTGTTGCGACTGAAAACCAAGTCCATATCTTTTCCTTGACACAAGCTCTCTATTTTAACATGGTCTTTCATTTGACACGACAAATTTATCTTGGTATTTTCAGCAGCTCTCGTGATCTTCGCTAGAGCCTTCGGATCCTGAGTCACATCCAGCCCGGTTTTCTTCATGAATTCCCCGATCAAGTAACGGACTATTCGAGAGTCCAAGTCCCTTCCACCAAGCTGGCTATTTCCTTCAATAGATTTCACATCGTAGTGTCCTTTCTTCATTGTCAAGAACGCCACATCGAAAGTCCCGCCGCCGAAGTCAAAGATCAGAATGTTGGTCTCCTCGGTTACGTTTGTGTCTTCTCCGTACGCAATGGCGGCAGCGGTTGGCTCGTTGATGATTTTCAGTACCTGGAGACCCGCAATGGTACCAGCATCGATGGTAGCTTGTCGTTGTGAGTCAGCGAAGTATGCAGGCACCGTAATAACCGCTCTTCTCACTTCACATCCAAGGAAAGTCTCGGCGGTCTCCTTAATTTTGGCCAGCACCATAGCAGAAATCTCTTCCGGGGTGAAAATCTTCTCCGTTGCACGATACCTAACGCAGATTTTGGGGTTGCCGCTATCGTCGACGACGCGGTAAGGCAAATGGGGGAGTTTTTTCTGCACTGCTTCATCGCTGAACTTGCGTCCGATGAGTCTCTTTACTTCGTATACTGTGTTAGCAGGATTCATGGTGCGCTGAAGCTTGGCCGACTCACCAATTAGTCGTTCATCTTCAGTGAACGCCACAAACGACGGCGTGAGGCGATCGCCATGTTCGTTTACTATGATCTCCACGCGCCCGTTCCTGACGACCCCCACGCACGAATTGCTCGTGCCCAAGTCGATGCCAATCGCGTAGTCATGTTTCGCCGCCATCTTGAATTTTGCTTAGACGGCCGGGTCAATCTGAAAGTATGGCTCATTTTGTTAAATTGAAAATGTTCTCAGGGAATATACGAAAAATGTGTATGTGAATATGACAACTAGCCTTGTTCGTAGTTTGGGTACACTCGTCATAGAGCGATAAGATGGGATATAGCAATGCAATTATTCCACCGAGTCCAACCTAGCTTAACCCAAACTCAACCAAAAATAGAGTTATTTTAGCAAAATATTTCGTTAGGAGTTTTGTGTCCCGCTTAGAATTAGACCAAAGACTATCTTTCACTTCCTTGATGATAAATGTTGATACTGCATATATTTTCAACGAGATACTATAAATGGACAATTAATTCAGTTAAATTCAGTATGAAATAGTGCTAGCGATTTAAAATACAAAATTCACTTATTTTTCGATTTGTCGCACATAATTTCTCTCTATGAAAAATCTTGTAATTAAATTAAGAAAGCCGAGTCGGGAACGAATATCGATGTAATAATAACAGTGTAAGCGTTTATTAGATCCATTAGACGTATCGCAGATTCATACCATCGCAGAACATTCACAGCTGCGATGTACATACACAAGGTCCCAGCAGGATTACTAGAATTTGAAACAAGAATGAACACCAGGGGCCACGGCTACAAGGTAGAAAACTGCTTTGTAGCACATCCATGCGACAACATTACACCCCGATTACATCGTTGGCGCTGCGATCATGAACGCGGTCAGGAACAGACTAGATAAAGCTTAGGAGGAAAATATATTTAGACTTGAAATGCCCAGCACCATATCGAACCTGATGTAAGTCTAGTAGCTATTTCAAACTATCGTCAGTTTGGAAAATATCCGGACGAAAAACACGTTTCTAGATAGGCTTCGGACAGGTCATGAAAAGTACAAGAATCGGAATCGGAGACAGGCCACATCCGGCCTATTCTTCGTCGCCGACATCGCTAATATGATATATGTATATTGACCGCTCGGCCACCCGACCAGAACTGTCGCAGGTAGCTGGGATCAAACCCATACAGTTGCAGGGAATCTGCGTGCTAGGTCTCATATGGTATGAATCGGCGACAGCAGCTACCTGTTGCTTCGAGCCGAAATCGAACCCACTAGCAGAGCAGCAATCCTCAAGAGTCTAAAGGGAAGCACCGTTCAAGTCCTGGTCATAACAGCTGGAAGAATAAACAAACCTAATAACCTAATCCTAACTCACTGGAACGAGCCTAACCGTAAGAACCTGACCCTAACCGTGCGTTCCAATGCACTTAAAATTTAATTCATAGCATAAGATTCAAGTCCAAAAAAACGAGAACTTCAGAGCTCGAGGCCTTCCTCAAAAGATCCAAGTACGTTCACGAAATGCCTAGCTAAAATAATGAATGTTATAATAAACAATTAAAATTGACACTATTGACTAATATGACACGAAACGATTTACACTAGAATTGAACAATCACAATTATAATCATAGAGCTATCGATTAACGAACCTTCACGGCAAGATCACGCGATGCAAACGTATTTGTAACGCCCGACTGCGGGAGGTCACGGCTAAGGTGATTGAAAACTGAAAATGATAAAACAAAATCCTAAACCTAATACGATACAACTTAAAATTAATATAAACAACAACAAATTAAATCTATTTCCTCAACAATGTGAAGCGGAATTCGTTACAAGACTTCAAAAGAAAAGTGCACTGCCAACAAATAACCCCGAATAAATAATAACAATGAAGCAAGTGTCGGACAAATTTACGGACGGACTCGCGGCCAAATCTCCAGATTCAATGACCAAGGAATATCTCACTAACTAATGAACGTAGCTAGATGAAACTTGGTACACGACCTAATAGTGTGTACCACTAGGTCGTCAGGATCTAACGGTGATGTTTAGCTCGTTAAAAAATTTTCCATTTCACCTTCATTCGGGAGGTATAGAGCAATTCGGGCCGAAATTTGTAGTGACCAAGAAATTTCTTCTAAACTACAAAAAAGATTTGAACGAAACTTTGAATATACATTCCTAACTTCCCAACGGTGACGTTTAGCTCGCGAAAAATGTTCCGATTTTGTCTTCGTTCGTGAGTTATACGGATAAACAGAGACACGACCGGCATTTCTGAGGGCCCTCTTCAAATTTGCATTGACAAAGAGCCGTATACGTATACTCGCAAACGAGAGTAAAATCGAAAAAAAATGTCACGAGCTAAACATCACCGTTGGGAGGTTAGGTTTGTATATTCAAAGTTTCGTTTAAATCTGTTCAGTAGTTTCGAATAAATTTCTTTGTCACTACAAATTTCGGCCCGAATTGCCGTATAATTCACGAATGAAACTGAAACGGACAAACTTTTCACGACCTAAACACCACCGTTCATGAATACGTGTACCAAATTTCATCGAGCTGCGTTCATTAGTTTGGGAGATATTTCTTGGACACTTAATTTGGAGATTGGCCGTGAGACCGGCCGCGAGACCGCCACGAGTCCGGCCTAAAATTGTCCGAGACCTTGTCGTAAGTTACCAAGCTGCTCATTTTTTTGTGATTATGTGCTTTTTTCCATTGTACCATTAGGATTTTTGCCATTAGGATTTGGGATTGTCAAATCGAAGTGTCATTTTTAACTTGGGTTATTTTCGAAAAATTACAAATTATTAGGGGATACATTTTTGAAATTTCCATAAAACATGGCAATGTTTGAAACGACGCAAATTTATAACTGGAATTCGAATGTATAGTAACAGTTCCAATCATATTTACAACCACTGTAGGCAGAATTTCATAGACTCGTGAAAAACAGTTTGATAGACGGTACATACAACTAACAAGCGACGTATCGTGGGATAACGAGTCGTTAGCATATTACACATGGGGCCATTCTTTCAAAATTTGCCAAGTGAACGTAAGTACTTACGCTCTATTTTCTTGTCTATGATTGGTGGATATTGCTTGAAAGGCTGTCATGATTTGCTGATGAACTTACGATCTCTTAAATTTTTTGAGAGTATATAGGCCCTGGATGTTACGCGCTCATCCAACAGGCAGCAGGCATACACGCGGGTCTCGCCTTGATAACAAGTTTTATCATCGAGATTTAGTTTTCACCGCCTGGATTTATGTGTTGGTACTTAATATAACTTCTGTTAAGTGACATGTTTAAGCGTGCTTCTCTTATTGCTATTCATATTCATGTGATTCATATAATTGACTATAACTTAAATTGAAGTATTGTGGATGATTTTGATGCACCGCATGACGATTTTGGTGCAATATACTCTCGATAGCTGAGGCTCTCATCGTCAAGAGTGAGTCTCTAGCTGTCAACTTACAAAATATCGGATTCGTCAGGACGTAGAAAATATTTTCTTACAAAATTCAAGTTGTACTGTTTTAGTTGTTTCATAATACCCTACGTTTGGACTAAAGTCATTTCGAAATCTAAATTAAAAAAGAAGAGGTTCATGCTAAACCGTTCTTTTTACTAGATAATTAATGATGTTTATCAGCAATGTCGTGCCTTTAAAATTATATGAAACCTCATCTCCGAACGTCCAAACCCTGCCAATAGTCCAATTCGCAGGATCCAAAAAGACAAGCGAAAATTTCACTCTCTGGTCCTCAACGAAGTTTAATGTCCTATCTTTTATGTTTTTGTTAACATTTCTTGTTTTTGCGGCCTGGCAGCGGGAATACATTGGGGCTTATATCACCAGGAAATATAATTTCTGGGTCAAGCTATTATTTAGAGGTCGCTTCACTGAGAAATAAATATTTATTTAATCATTAGGATACTTTGATATCCGCAACTTGCAAGTTTGTGAAAGTTGTATCTCATGATTCCCTTTAGTTCATGACTACTCAAATTGTCTATGCATGGAGTAATCTATGGAATGCCTATGAAAATTAATTATTTTACACAATTAACAACGGTGACAACTTTCTAATATACGTTTACGGCATTCAACAGTATTTTTGAAAATTCCTTAACTGATAATTTTTATTATTTCTATCTTTTCTATTAGTTAGTATTCAATATTTTTAATAATAAAATATGGAGCTTTAATTAATAATTTAAATGCTAAGCCATTGCGACTTACTTCCATGTCGAACGTGGATTTAAATCAATTAATGATTAAATTTATTATATACAGTCAGTAAACATTTATTTCCAAATATAATTTATTTGGAAGTTTTTCCAAAATATATTAAGTTTTTTCCAAAATATAATTTATGCACTTGAATGGTTGTTCTCCACTCCACATAATTATTAAATGCTACTACTCCATCAAATATTGAATCATTTACCGCATCTTGGGTCCTGCTTTTGTATGCCATCGTCTAAGAAGCTCGCTCCCTGATTTGAAAATTTCGTAACAACGTGCCCTTCTTAAGTCAGCACGAAACTTTTCAGTGGAGGAGGAAATCATCCTTATTTTTCACTTCACAGTCAACTTTTTAAATCAGATCATCGATAATGATTGAAGGTCTATCAATTCGTTCATCATGAATTCTTGCGCGGCCATCTTTCAAGGCCGTAACCCAATCCCGCACCGTTCCATCACTCATAATGTTTTTACCATTAATAATAATAAATAATAATAATAGCGGTTTCAGCGTTAGTAGGCCGTAGGCCTGTCGCCGATTCTTAACATCGCAGAACATCCACAGCTTCTCGCAGCTCACTGCTTCAATTTTGCGAAGCTGTGAGTGAGCTGCGTGAGTGATCTCCAACGCGCAGCTCACTGCTACAATTCTGCTGTGCTTAACCGCCCGGCCTCCTTGCCGATTCTGACCAGAAACTGGCGCACAGAGCTGGGATCGAACCCGCGCCTCTCTGCTCCAATCCTGGTACTCTGAACTTTAACCACTGGGCCACCATTCACTTATATCACTGAATTGGCTATGAATGCCAACTGATTTGAAACGCACACACTTTGGCATTCTGCAGGTGGTGACGAAAATAATGTCGTGGCGAGGACAGGGAAACAACGATCGGGCATGATAATAAATCTTTAAACGATTTATTGAAAAATCAAATAAACCAAATCGCTGGAGCCGTCCACGGAAGGGGCAAATCGAGCTGCGCCACCCCTTCTTCCACACGACCTATCTCGTCAGGACACTCATCCTAGATAGAACAATTAAGAGTTGGTCAATACCGAGTAAAAAATAAGAAATAAATTGGTAATCAATTATCCCTACAGTTATAGGTCTAATCAATTATGAATTAGAACTAATCACCTTTAACCAGTTACCTATCAATTAAATCAGTTATCAT
>NW_025931137.1:0-1951 GCF_000764305.2 Hyalella azteca
CTTAACTACAACACGCATGCGTGTAGATGCTTGTACACGCACCCATCAGCATCACTTAACTACAACACGCATGCGTGTAGATGCTTGTACACGCACCCATCATTACCCGGCACGCTGCCGTGTGCGCTGTGCATTGCTTCAGCAGATATTCTTGCGACGCTGAATTGCTGCAAGTTTAGCAGCTGCCACGCGCCTCATCGCCGCCCCTAAATGCCAGCGTTGAGTTCTATGCAAAGCAAAGCACACCCGATAATGACCACAAACTTTCAGAGCGCAACAGAAGCTCTGCCCAGTATTGGGCCCATTCATTGTAATCGAGTTTCCATAAGAGGACCGATGTCTCATTGTTCTGTGCTGGTTTAGTGGCCATTGTTTTGATTATGGTTCAGTGTTATGGCGCTTGGTTACCGCAGTGGTCGTGGCGTTCCGAAAGTCTTTTATATCAAATCAAATGGAAGGAGTTTCAATTTTAATAGGAAGTATTTTATTTAATCTGCATTGATTGAAAAAGAAACAAGACTCGGTTAACAACGTAACTGCAACTAGGTATATGGTGCAGAATTTGCAGTGAAATGCGCAGTCGCCTGCAGCATGCATAGAATATATTCCACAACTTGCACGGTCCGTCAAACATTGATTTTAATTTTTCTTGCATCCTTAATGTAAAAAATTCGCATTTAATATTTCATCTTCATTTTTCTTGCCGCTAACTTCTCCTTCAATTGCGTTGCGTGTTAGTTATGAACTGAGTTAAGAAGCTCCGTGCGATATCGCTTCACTAGTGTAATATTGCGCCGCGCTTGGCAGCACGTCGAGGCCTGAGTCAAGGTTTTCATTTCATGGGGCAAACAGTTTTTGTAAACATGGTTTTGAATTATTATTGGAGTTCTTTCTCATTGTTGCATGATATTAAAGAAGATGCACCGCCCTCTCGAGTATTAAATGAAATTATTAAAGATCCGTAAATGCTGATTTTAAATAACCGTAAATGCAGATTTATTCATGAAACGTCCCATTGAGGAAGTCATACTATTACCGAACAACTGTTGCTGTTAAGTTTCAAACTCTCAGAAATTTTATTTTTGTGATCACAAAGTTAGCAACTAGCAATGTCCCAGCAGATTGTCTCTGTTGACTCGTTTTTTATTGGCTGCGACTCACTTAATTTATACCCAGCCGCTCATGGCACGGGTCCAGATGTTCGTTTCTTGATGGGCATTTTTTGGTACTTCAGAGAAAAGTTAATTTAAAATATATTTATCGATGCAAGTTTTTAGAATCCTCACATCTTAGCATTACATGGGTCTTTACGCATTTTCCTTTTCTAATAATTACATCACATGCCTCTTTTATACTGATTGACTCTTTTTTTGGCGCATTTTCTCATTTATGGAAAAAATGCCCTGTTGTTCTCGTCATCTCCGTCCGTCCGTCTGTCCGTCATGTTTTCGTCGAAGAGAAAATGCGCTTTCTCTCACTCACTTCAGTGAGTACTGAGTAATATTTTATATACATTGCCTCTTTTATGCTTATTTTTCTATTATGACATGCGGTGGTTTTAGTCAGTGGTTTTGATTGTTTAGAAATTTAATACTTAATTGTTCCCATCGTCGTCTTGCTATCATTGGAATTGAGTTTTGTACCTATTGTGCTGCCTGCGAAGCTTTTTTAGCTTATATGGGCATTCACCTGGAAGCCTTGCTATTTTATTTCACGTCTCTTATATATTTCATTGTAACGTGCTTGCTCATGCGTGAATAAATAAATAAATCAAATCAACAATTGTGGGCGTCACATTTAAGCATAGAATAGTTTTAATTTGTGATCTTTGTATGTGATTCCCCTGCTTCTGACAAACAAGACACAAAGGCCAATTACCATATCGAAATGCCAACCAAGATCCGTTCTATTTGCAGGTTCCATCGCTGATAAAATAGAAGCGGACGACGTC
>NW_025931138.1:0-398 GCF_000764305.2 Hyalella azteca
ACTACGCTGTTTCAGGTATAATAGAGTTAAAGGTAGCATTACGGTCGTGATGTCAAGAGTTTGGATGATTAGTGTCGCAAGTGTATAGAGTACGATTAGAGAAGATCGGATAAGATAAATATGTAAAATTGGACGCAACAACATGCGTGGCAGCGTCTGATTCAAATTAGTGTGTATTGTTGCAGATACAGAGCACCGAGGAAAGAACGCATAAACAAGCTAAGTGACTGTCGAATAAACGAGCGCTTAATTATTAATCTTGAGATATTAATCTGGATTAATTTTTCGAACAACATCTGTAGAGCGTGGGTACCGAGCTTAGCATTGCTTGCCTACAAGAGGCAGTCCCGAAACCACGCTACAAACGTTATGCACAAATTAAGCAGAGATAAAGTGTT
>NW_025931139.1:0-510 GCF_000764305.2 Hyalella azteca
GGTAGCATAAATGCCATTATAACGCACGGTAGCATAAATACCATTATAACGAATGGTAGCATAAATACCATTATAACGAATGGTAGCATAAATGCCATTATAACGCACGGTAGCACAAATACCATTATAACGAATGATAGTATAAATGCTATTATACAAATGATAGCATAAATACCATTATAATGCACGGTAACATAAATACCATTATAACGAATGGTAGAATTAATGCTATTATAACGAATGGTAGCATAAATACCATTAGAATGCATGTTATCATAAATGCCATTATAACGCATATTGGCATAAATACCATTATTACGCATGGTAGCATAAATACCATTATTACGCATGGTAGCATACATACCATTATTACGCATGGTAGCATACATACCATTATTACGCATGGTAGCATACATACCATTATAACGCATGTTAGCATGTGCAGCTGCAGATTTTGATATACAGTCTTCAGTGCTAAATACTGAAAATTATTCTACGTAGAAGTAGGCA
>NW_025931140.1:0-1236 GCF_000764305.2 Hyalella azteca
TTAAAAGATACTTCTTGCTTCTACAGTTATGTTGGGCCGGGTTTATTCGTCGGTATAACGTCGATAACCTGTAACGGAACCGCTACCAAGCGTTATTTTTTGGGACTTGGTTCCTGCCTAATTTCTGTGAATGCGTCTAGCTTCTTCAAGCTTGGGACCAGTCGTATATGCATGGGATCAAGTTCCTCAATAAAAGTTCAATTTTGTTTGCCGTTTTGTATTAAGCCTAAAAATAACTGTTGTTTATTATTAGGATCTGCCTAAGTGACTAGCGCGGATGTACAGGTTTTAAATGCTCTATTTATTAAGGAATATTGCTGGTTTTGTATCGCTGGGGACATTCACTTGCTTGTATTGGGGACATTCACTTGTCTGTAACTGTTATGTAAACTTTAGTGACGAACATGTCATCTTCTACTTGCACGAGTATTGTATATTGAAGAAGGGCAAAGATTTAGTCCAAATTCGCGGGTGAAATTTAAGATTAAATTGAGTTCTAAGGTCAATGTCATGTGATTTTTCTCCCGGTATACGACAAAAATGTCGTCGACGTATCTACAGCAGAGCTCAGGCTTGATTTTAACCCTCTACCGCCGTATATGTCACTCTCCCTGAACATACAATTATACGTAAACTATTGAGTGTAGCAGCAACCTGAGGACGTTTGTACGCAACAGAGAACATTTTAAAGTTGTCGTACGTGGCGGCAACCATCAGTGCAAGTCATTTTGCGCTCACTAGAACGTATCCTTTTTGGGAAGTAGGCGCGTGACAATATTGCTCCGGTTACTCATGTCAGGCGGTAGAGGGTTAAGTCCGACCATACTCGGTTTCCTGGGTTCGCACACGTAGAATTCAGCAAAGGTTGGACCCATATTGCTGCCCATGGCTACACCGTTGATTTGATGGTAAATTTTGTTATCCGGTGTCCGGATAAGCGATTCTGAAGTACAGATGCGGAGGAGATGAAGGACATTTTTAGGGATTGATGGAGCCGGTAAGCTTTCATTTGAATAAACTTGGCTGGGATTTATTTCCAAAGTTTCTTCTGTAGGAACTTTGGTAAAGAGGTTGGTGACGTCAAGTGAAGCTAGCACACCAGATGGGCGCTGACCGCGAAGAATTTCTAAGAAATCGCCTTTAGATTTAAGTGAAAATTTCCTCGGGATGTATGGTTTTATTAGAGCATCCAACTCATGGGCTGTCCTGTAGATTGGAAATGTAACCTGAGAAATT
>NW_025931141.1:0-6498 GCF_000764305.2 Hyalella azteca
CCTCGCTCAAAACATAGTTGTTTGTGCCGTCTTAAGGCTGGTCCAGTTTACTCCTCAATCCTGCCTCGCGCAAAACATAGTTTTTGTGCCGTCTTAAGGCTGGTCAAGTTTACTCCTCAATCCTGCCTCGCTCAAAACATAGTTGCTTGTGCAGTCTTAAGGCTGGTCAAGTTTACTCCTCAATCCTCCCTCGCTCAAAACATACAGTAGTTGTTTGTGCCGTCTTAAGGCTGGTCTTCATCTAATGCCAGGCCAAAAATTGATCCTAAGGCGAAATTGCCTCCTAACATTCTGGCGCCTAGCCCGGCAACTTGCAAGATGTGGACCTTGGCATGGCAAACACTGCAGCTTTGCATGCATACCAATGAACAATGAGAGATGTACGCCAAGGATTACTCACTCGACAGCCAGTATTGAGGCGGTTGCTCTCAGGACAACAGACATGCTGANGAAGAGCTTGCTCTTCTTCTTAGAAGTCGTAAGTCGCTTAGTGCACTACCACCTACTAGACGACTCTTCACCTGGGCCCAGAAGAGCTTGCTCTTCTTCTTAGAAGTCGTAAGTCGCTTAGTGCACTACCACCTACTAGACGACTCTTCACCTGGGCCCAGAAGAGCTTGCTCTTCTTCTTAGAAGTCGTAAGTCGCTTAGTGCACTACCACCTACTAGACGACTCTTCACCTGGGCCCAGAAGAGCTTGCTCTTCTTCTTAGAAGTCGTAAGTCGCTTAGTGCACTACCACCTACTAGACGACTCTTCACCTGGGCCCAGAAGAGCTTGCTCTTCTTCTTAGAAGTCGTAAGTCGCTTAGTGCACTACCACCTACTAGACGACTCTTCACCTGGGCCCAGAAGAGCTTGCTCTTCTTCTTAGAAGTCGTAAGTCGCTTAGTGCACTACCACCTACTAGACGACTCTTCACCTGGGCCCAGAAGAGCTTGCTCTTCTTCTTAGAAGTCGTAAGTCGCTTAGTGCACTACCACCTACTAGACGACTCTTCACCTGGGCCCAGAAGAGCTTGCTCTTCTTCTTAGAAGTCGTAAGTCGCTTAGTGCACTACCACCTACTAGACGACTCTTCACCTGGGCCCAGAAGAGCTTGCTCTTCTTCTTAGAAGTCGTAAGTCGCTTAGTGCACTACCACCTACTAGACGACTCTTCACCTGGGCCCAGAAGAGCTTGCTCTTCTTCTTAGAAGTCGTAAGTCGCTTAGTGCACTACCACCTACTAGACGACTCTTCACCTGGGCCCAGAAGAGCTTGCTCTTCTTCTTAGAAGTCGTAAGTCGCTTAGTGCACTACCACCTACTAGACGACTCTTCACCTGGGCCCAGAAGAGCTTGCTCTTCTTCTTAGAAGTCGTAAGTCGCTTAGTGCACTACCACCTACTAGACGACTCTTCACCTGGGCCCAGAAGAGCTTGCTCTTCTTCTTAGAAGTCGTAAGTCGCTTAGTGCACTACCACCTACTAGACGACTCTTCACCTGGGCCCAGAAGAGCTTGCTCTTCTTCTTAGAAGTCGTAAGTCGCTTAGTGCACTACCACCTACTAGACGACTCTTCACCTGGGCCCAGAAGAGCTTGCTCTTCTTCTTAGAAGTCGTAAGTCTCTTAGTGCACTACCACCTACTAGACGACTCTTCACCTGGGCCCAGAAGAGCTTGCTCTTCTTCTTAGAAGTCGTAAGTCTCTGCCTTGTCCTGTGGCGTTGGTCAGAGGCTGCTTCTTGAAGAGCCGTGAGCTTTGCTTCGCCAAGTTCCTCGTAATAATTAGACATTCAACCACATTTATAATTTGCTTCTAATTAAAAATTAATTCAGTCACGAATCTCATTCCCAAATAGTTGCTCATTACCTGGAGTTATGAATATTTGATAAATCATTAATTGATAAATGATTAGTTGATAAATGATTAATCGATAAAATAATGACTTATTGAGAAATGATCAATTGATAAATGACTAGTTGATAAATGATTAATCGATATATGATTAATTGATAAATGTTAACTGTTTAAAGGATAACAGATAATTTGTGCGTAAGAGATAACTGATCAGACAAATTGATTATTAACTGATAGTCGATCTAACTGAAGTCAAAGATAACTGATAATTAATTGATCTCGTTTATACTTGGTCTTAATCGAATTATTTCTATCTAGGATGAGTGACCTGACGGGAGGTCGTATGGAAGAAGGGATGGCGCAGCTCGATTGCCCTTTACGTGGACAGCTCCAGCGGTTTGGTCCATTTCTTTTCAATAAATTATAAAAGATATGAAGATTTATTACATGCTCTGCCGTTCATATTCATTTTCTCGCCACGACGTTATTTTCGTCACTAGAAACTTCTGTTGTAAAGTTTTTCGCCGCTGACTCAAATATATCTTACGGAAAAGAAACATTAGGTTAGTTGAGTTATGGCTCATAAATATAGTTGATATTGTATTTAATACCTTAGATGATTCCTTTTGAGAGTAAAATTTTCCATTGAATCGAATTGCCCGCACTTTATAATTATGACTCTTTTGATCTTTGTAAAAAGTCTCGACCATCCTCAAAATATGACAATGACAAATATTTTAGTCAGATTCAGTAAATTAAAACAAGTGATGAATACTAGAAAATATATGCGCTACGTTGGCAATAACATTTTGAACGGGGTCGATCTTCCAACTAAATTAATTCCAATGCAATGGAAACTGGCAAAGCGGCAATGTTTGCAGGCATCGCTAACCAAGTACATCGTTATGATAATGAAATTTTTCATAAATAGCTAATTGTATTTATGACTATTGTGCGGTTGATTGTTTACTATTTATAGCACGTTATATACATAATTATATTTGTGACCATTGTGCTGTTTTTTTATTACTACTTATAATTACACGTAAAATATTAGATCGAACATTTGAGAGATGGGTTTTCTTTATGACAAGAACTCATCTTCACGAAGCCTACAAGCTAAGATGTTTGTTCGGCTTGGCTAATCATCGTCTCCTGATTACTTGTCAAGTCTCTTCTTTTGAATTACTTGTCAAGTCTCTTCTTTTCAATTACTTGTCAAGTCTCTTCTTGTCAATTGCTTGTCACGTCTCTTGCCGCAAACTCTGCCCTCGCAGACGTGCCAAAAACACGCACCTCATCCGCAGAGCTGGCCGCCATGACAGTTTATTAGGGCATCGAGTATATCGAGTATATTAATAAGTAATCGAGTATATTAATAAGTATAACAGAATCTTTATTAATTTTTTTATTCTACTATTCTTATTTATTATCTCAACTATTTTTTCTTTGACAGATTTAGACAAGGTTAATTAACATGCATTGAGTGCCTACCGAATCAGGAAGTTGCGGCGTGAACAGAATAACTTGTTCCGTGCAGCGTTCTTGTCAGACGTTTGCGAGGAAAAAATTGCAAAATATGTAGTGTGTATTTTCCTCAAATTAGTGTAGAGGAGCAATGATTTGTAGTGCAGGTTACAGCAGCTACGAGGTGTCATCTGACAAGCAGGTTACAGCAGCTACGAGGTGTCATCTGACAAGCAGGTTACAGCAGCTACGAGTTGTTATCTGACAAGCAGGATACAGCAGCTACGAGTTGTCATCTGACAAGGAGGTTACAGCAGCTACGAGGTGTCATCTGACAAGCAGGTTACAGCAGCTACGAGTTGTCATCTGACAAGCAGGTTACAGCTGCTACGAGTTATCATCTGAGATGCAAGTTGCAGCAGTAAAGTCGTCATTTACAATAGGAATTTGGAAATTCTATCACCTATAAGATTACGAAGAAACTCGCATGCTGGAATGATATATCCATTTTCAAAAGCCCGATAATTTTGCGCTCAATAATTTATTGCGAAGTTTATTTGAGTGATTTGTTTGTGAAAAACCCTTTCCATTGGGATAGTTTCATAATACTGTTTTAACTTGAAATTCCAGTTATTCGTATTATTATTCTATGTATGTATAGAAATAAAAAGAAATCACCAGGTAAATATCGGCTGAAGTGACAAGCTCTCAGTTTCAAGCGCGATGTCGGGAAGGTGAAGATATATCTTTAATAAAATCGATGAAAGGAGTATGAAAAAATATCTGAACTTTCACTGAGGTAGTTATGAACATTAATTAGTTATAACTATTTTAATTTGGTGAAGAATCATAGGCCAAGTGATACTTTTACTAACGAATTAAAGTCGGCACACATGTTTTCACATTGCAATAATTTTGTGAAAACATGCCATATGGCAATCGTTCACTCAATTTAAATCAAGAAGAAAGAATTTTCACACAAGGCTTTAAAAATTTTTCGATAACTTGCATCTTTTTTCAATGAGTTCTTTGTTTCTCTCCTTTAAAGGCTTCAGCGAAAGCGTTTCAACTTTTTTTTATTCATTTAATTTTTTATTTTTCCATCCGAAAAATTTTTTCGGCAGAAGTTAGTAACGAAGCCTGCAGCGAGGCTCTCCAGAGTATCCATGACGGGACACAAAAGTTATATAAGAGAGGGCAGTTTAAAATAAAAATTCATAAAATTCCCTCTGCTATTCATGAGTCCAGAAAAAAGATACTAGAACTTTTATCTCTCTAGAAAATGTAAGGTATTGCTGGTATAGTTTAACTTTTTACACGATCAGTTAAGAAGTTCTCAATGGAATATGAAACTAAAAGTATGAGAAGATGAGGGAGGAGGTGAACTTTTGTTTTTTTGATATGTTGGAATATCTTCTAGCATGTAAAATTTTTGAACATTTTGTTAACGATTGAGAGATCGTTCACGATATTTTTTATAGATTTTTATCATTGTTGTTTTCAATTTATTTTCAGGGTGTCAAATTGTACATATCCGTGTTGATGAACTCCCAGTGAGGCCGGTTGCATCACACAGACTTCTGACCTTCTCTGCTTCAGAGAGAAGTGATGAGGGCGGTTGAGTTTGTCGCTAAGGCAGTTGTGTCCTGCGAGGCGATCAGCAACATTTATATGTTTGGGCCAATATTGTGGCAGCTATTGACTAGTTGTGCTGATACGGTTTCTGCTCGTGTTTCCGCAGTGTGCCCTCTCCCTTACTGGACTGTATGTACTAGCCACCTCCTTTGTCACTTTGTTTTGAACTATATCCGTTAAGTTCCTGATTTTAAAGTGCAATAGTGTGTGTCAAATAAAAGTGTTTTTAAATCGCAGTATTGACTGGAAAAACTGTGTTTTGTTCCACCGATTGTTCTAAGAAAACTACCTAGAGATTACGTTCGCGACTGACGATCCGCCCTTTTTGCGGAGGCCGTCTTGGACGGTAGGAACGTCCGGTCACAATTTATTTAAAAAGTTCTCGCTTGAATACAATGCTGACAGACTAGGAAAATGGGATAGAAGTAAAATTTATTTAGCGTATTAAAATGTCTTCAAACTAATATGATATTATTGAGTAATTCTGAAAAATTATAATAAGAAAAATCATTCCAAAAGTTATCTTTTGAATATAATGGTGAGAGACTACTGCTGTGGGAAAAATGTAAAAGTTTATTCAGTGTAGTGAAGGTCTTCAAACTGATATGATTATAATTTGGAATCCTGAAAATTTATGTAATACAATACTGCAGATAGTTCTACTTCTGGACAGATGAAAAAATGATGGGAATACCAGCATCAATGAAGTCCTTGGGGATTGAGGGAAACGTACTCCAATGGATCAGAGATTTTCTAGTAGGTAGACGACAACGTGTCAGTATTAACGGAACCGTGTCAGACTGGGCATCAGTGCGCAGTGGCGTGCCACAAGGAAGCGTCCTGGGGCCTATTTTGTTCGTTGCTTTTATAAATGATCTGCCAGAAGTAGTGTCCAACATGTGCTCCATGTATGCCGACGACACAAAAGTTTATAATACAGTGAAGAATGTGTCAAATAAAGTCACGGCACGAAAAGGAAAAGAATCGGCGACAGGCCACACCAGGCCTACACTTCAGCGCCGACATCACTATGTTATGTTTATGTTATCACGAACGTATTGATGAATCTGTCCAATATTCGATTAAAATTTCGAGACTTCAATAGATTCTGACTGGCTTGATTCGGAATTCGCCACACTGTAAACTTGATTAATTTAGGTTAGACTGCTGATATAGGAGACAATTACAAATTTATAAATGCGACTAGAAAATTCTATTGTACAATAAGTAGGTAACATTTTTACTCAATCACATAAACTTCCCTGTAAATATATTCCGACGATATTGAGTTCAAGCTTGACATTTGATGATTATTTGGTTGTGACAGTGATGAAGGTGTCAGGCTGTCTACCGTAACTCCCATACTTGTGTTAGCACTTACTGCGTCACTTCCGTGACGTCACTATAGCATGCCTATATAAGCTCTTCGAGCAGACCTTCAGTCAGTCTTAGGCAGCCCCAGGCGAGACGTAGTAAGCCATCATCATGTAGTCCGCACGATCACGGCCTGACTCCGGCGTCGAGTAGCCTCCGTCGTTAGAGTAACCATCTAAAACCT
>NW_025931141.1:6634-21276 GCF_000764305.2 Hyalella azteca
CGAGTTCGTCATTCCGTGGAGTTTTGCGGTCGCAGAACAAAGGCCGGCGAGTGCTAATATCAAGTTGTGGAATCGAAACAAATCATCGGAATGGTTCAAGTTTAGAATGTGCTGACGTAACCGAGCAAAACTGTCATCTTGAAGCTTCATAATATCGTGGAAACTAATGAACGTAGCCATTCCTTAATGGTGCAGTTCTGAGGAGTTTGAGAGCTTGAGGAAGTTTAAGGAAGTCGCGAATACAGTCGCGATGCGTCGTAAATCATCGCGTGCGATCCAGCACGTTGGCGCCTACGAGTTGCATTCATTCTGAAGCATGCTATTACCGTCGCATTGTTGTTTAATTAGGTATCGAGCAAACAGGAATTTCAAGTGAAATATACTTTTATTGCGGTAAGTTATACAGTTCTTACGACAAATTCTACTGCGCAGCAGTAAAACATTATACTTAATTGTTAACTAAATTTATACTTAATTGTTAACTAGTAGGACATATTGATTTCTAGATTGGGTTCAGAAATCAATAGCTTCTCTCTCAGTGTTGCTTCTAAAGATCCGTTTCTGAATAACCGCTTGAAAAGTTATAGTGGTGCACTCGTTCAAGTTTTTCGTCAAAAAATCAACTGGACCGCTGAGAGCGTTCGTCGTTGGTGACCTCATTTTCTATAAACCTTTCGAAAAACTTTAATGCAAAAATCTTATATAAGCGTGTTAAGAGTACGTACCGTTTATCACTATCACGTTGCTCTCGGTGTTACATTTTTGTAATATCAATGTAGCTAAATAAACCGTCGCATTGTTGTTTGATTAGGCATTAGGGATTGTTGATTGAAATATACATTTCTTACGGTAAGCTATACAGTTCTTACGACAAATGCTTCTGAGCGTCAGAAAAACTTAAATTGTTGACTGATGCGACATATTGATTTCTAGACTGGGTTCATCACCGTTTGTGATCTTATTTGCTATAAACTTTTCAAAAACTTTAATGCAAAAAAATGTTACATAAACATGTTAAGAGTATATACTTTCAATCACAATTCTAATGTTGCTCTTGATGTAACATTTTTGTAATACCAATGTAGCTAAATAAGCTTGCTTAGAAAAAATTACGTTTTCCCAGCTCTGAAGAATCTGTGAAGAAGAGTTATTGTCAATTGGGGTAAGATTGGCTATACGAGTAACAATGATTGGCGCAAAACTAGAAAGAAATTTGATGTGTCCTACTGGGACAACGTGACGAAAGCCAGTGAGGATATTTATCCAGTGATGCATGAAATAGGTGGATAACTCATCGCAGGACTGCAATACAGCACAACAAAACTCTTTTCCAATGTTACGCTTGTATAAGCGAATCTTACCTCAGTTGCAAATTAAGTACAGGGTTCCTGAAGTCAAAGATAAAATAGTAAATATAAATAAAGCACCAAAAATTGCTCGGAATCAAATGATTGTTATTCAGAAATTCCAGGAAACGGTCCAAATGGACTCAAAAATTTGTTACAATAGACTATTTTATGTGCAGGTCCTAAATAAAATTAAATTAACTTGGAAGCCGCACAATAATAGCATAATCATAAATTTAATTAACACGTTAATTTTAAAAGGTCCAAGCAGTCAAGTAGGCATCAGAGACTAATGTAAAACTGTAATAAATGCAAGCGAAGCAGCAAACATCAGCAGTGACGCAGCAGGCAACTTAAGTATTCATGACTGCAGGACTTAGTAACTTGATATTCTCTGCAGCAGACAGCGACGCAAACTTCAACGGCATCAAGTTCTTAAAGTCACCGACGTCGCACCTAATTTTAAGTTCAACCGTCTCCAACACGTATATTTTGTACGTTGATTCTGTACGTACAAAACTGCGCACTGTGTTTGTGCACGATAAATCAATCCAACCATATCGCACAAAATTGTCAGCTGTTAATAATATCAAAGTATACAAAGTACAAAGTATATCATTTTCAGGTACCGAACAAATCCGAAGAATCAAAAGGCAAGGCAACACTACATTTTGCACCTGGAATTTTATGATTGAACTTTCAACATAAATCATAAATCTCGTCAACGTATTGAACAATGAACTTTTGAACGCATTAATGCAACAGAAGAACATCCATAACCTTGAAAGGCTGATTACAAATAAAATGTCTTCCACAGCAATAAAACCTGCACTCTTTTGCCGTAAACACACATAGGCTCTGAATGTTATAAGAAAAAGCCTGTATAGAAAGCTCCGATAGGCTGAGAAATTGCCAAATTTCCCGGAAGATTTTTTTCCTTGAACCGGAACTCGTACATCAAAGCCTTAGTCATTTTCCGATCGACGTTTCTGCCCGAATTGCTGAGCATCTCTGAGTTGTGAGGTGGATTTGTGGGTGTCTAGATGATTGAATTTAGCATCTGAATTATTTTCAACGTAAACTTGCATGAAATTCTTCCGAAGTAACCGAAAAATGTATGAGTTTATATTTGGAATTCAGGAATGCTGTTCATATTGTCGGAATAACTTTTAATTAAAATTGATATTGTTCTCATCTTTCTTTTCTCATCATATTTTGTGCAATCATGACCGATCTTTTATTGAAATTTCATCGTTAACTACGTTCATGTTTTCAAGGTTAAACTACAGTTATAATAAAAATTAAATTTTTCACTTGATTCACCAGGTGCAGTCCAGTCCCAATCCTACTTATTCATACAAGAGGTATTGTTCAAATACTGTTGACCGTATCATTACAAAACGCTACAGCATTCCCATCAGAAATGTTTTCTCTTAACAATGTTCATGTCTGTTTCCTGATGCTAATGCAGTTGACTTTTTGTTATTAAAATGAAGAGCATCGAGCTTTGCACTCCCACGAGGAGTTATGAGCAAAGCTTGATGTTCTCCCGACGCTATGGAATTAATTGAAAATTATATTAGTTTTCGCTGCATTCCATGCAATATGTGGCTGGATATTCCTTCTAGGCATTTACTGATAATGAACTAATGAATAACTGAAATAATAAATAAACTGAAATAAACTGAAATAAATAATGAATAAACTGAATAATTAACCACACGTGCCCTTAATGAAGTGAAAGCTCAAATTTTCCATTGCACTAAAAAATTAGGCTTCAAGGCTTCAAAGAATTGTGAAAATTAGAAAAAAAAACTAGATAGCATATTATAAACTACATCTAAGTTATAAATGTGAGCAGATAAAAGTTTGGTTCAAGTCTTTTTCTCATATTTTCGATTATTTTCTAACCAAGAAAACATCCCGACAATAACATTTTTCTTATGTAGGACTGTCGGGCATTGACTAAGTTCCGTTAATTCTAATCTCTTAGACAATGGCGGATCATTTAATAATTTTTTGTAATCAAAGTTAGACTTTAACTTAGCAGCAAATTTCGAACTTGTTTACCTGAAGTTTGACTTCATATTATGATACGTTGGGTCAAAAGAAACAAATAAACGATAGTGTGAAAAAGTTATCATTGGCATTTTTCTAGAGCATTGATTTAAGACTCACTCATACATAATTCAAAATATGGTTTTATTACTTCTGTGAAAATATTATGGTTTTAAAGTCAGATGGAAAATTTGTACCAACCATTATCATCATTATGATATTTTATTACAAAATTACGTAGTTTCAGATAACATCTAAGATGAGGATGAACAACGAATCAATTGTAATCCTGGAAATATTTTAGATGCATGCATCGAAATGGGTCTTGGTATTTGTAAATTTTATAATGCAAGTATAACTTGTCATTGAATATTATACATGTCCTCCAGTTAATAAGATTTTCATACTTTATTGAACTTTTAATACTTTAATTTTTTTAATATTTAATACAATGATATTTTTCTTCTAAGGCAGACTATTTAAAGCATTAATCCATTGATTTCTTAGCCCAGAGACTTTCATTCCCGGCCATTAAAAAATTCAAGGTATCTCCGTGAATATCCAGACGTTCTGAATAGTTTTAGTTGAGTTTGGCTTAATTTTTGGGTGCGAGCTCTTGTTTTGATCCCTTAGGAAGCCACCGAAGATAATTCCAGATTTTTAAAAATTTCATCAAATTCGGACCGCGGAAAGCAATTTGGATGAGTTAGAAGTCTTCCGATCAAGAACTTAGAGATTCAAAGAAAAAAATAGCTCTTTAGACGTTAGATCGCCTTAAAAATCATCCTTATTTGTGTTTTTTTCGTTTATGTATTAAATTCATTTAATTTTAAATCTGAATCCGTGATTTAAGCTACGTCAACGGCGATATTTCTAGTATATCTCCTTTTTACCCATTAGATGGTTTCTCGCAAACATGAATATTTATTTTTATTTTTTCCTTCTCAAGTGATGTGAACTCCAAGGACAAATTTTTACTATAAAATACAAAATTTCAATGTTAGTTTTTAACTGACGGCATTCACGGAGGCTTGTAGTTTAAAGCCTGCCTTACATATTAAAAAATAATACAAAATATTCAAACATCAACCTACTCACGTATTTTTATCTTATCTTTTGGCTTATCGTTTATTTAAATCATGAACTCTTTTACCAATAATTCAACGAGGCTCACTTGTCTTGCAAAGACTCCTCTGAAACTGAATCTAATAACCAATTTCAGCTAAAAAATTTAATAAAAATCAGGTTTTGCACCATATACTTGATATCTTGTTCATTTGGTGTCGATTTTAGTTAAACTTGAACATGAATATGGCATGGTTTTGTGGCCATACAAGATGAATGCGCATTAGGCTTATATGTGTACTTTTAATGACATCCGCCGCTACTGGTGTCAACTCAATTGACTTTCTTGCAGAAATGATTTTTGAAACTATTACTAAGAAGTCATTTTCAAATTATTGTTAAACAATTGTTGCCTCAGCCATGGCTTTCGCTCTGTAATGAAATAATTTCTAGAAAATTTTAAAAACGAAGTGCCTTGCCAACGTAAACCCGCTGAAGTTATTATTTTAATTCTGATTAATAAAAATAAATCTACAATTTTAAGATCGGTTACTTTTTTCAGTCATAAATAGGATCTAGTTGTCCAGATATTTCCTAGTTTACTAGTCTAATCATGTATTATATAACATTTTTTTGGAGTATCTGATCAACGCTGCCGCATGCATCACCGTACAGGCTATCCGCTTGCACACCCACCCCATTGAACCGTGATCATTTACGCTGGGCAAATCAATTTAAGAACCCTAAAGTCTTAGCTCCCGTTTTCGGTAATTGCAAAAAAAACATTATTTATAATTTTGGTATTTGTTTCGAATGATACTGTTAGCTAATATGACCCTTGAATTTTTAATAGCTTTCTCTATCAGCAATGCTGTTCTTTTTCTTTTCATAAGTTATATATATAGGCATTATATTTTTAATAAATTCGTTAAAAGTATATCAAATTTACACGACACAAATTTTTTCACTTCCATAGCTATCATTATTATCTATGACATTTTACCAAATATTTATTTGAAGACACAGTAACCACAATAATTATTTGCAAGATTGTCGCAGAAACGACACGGATCGTTCCAAGACGACCACGCGTCTCAAGTGAGCGGCATCTGCAGCGTCAAGTCTGAACCGGTCTTCCATCCTACTTACTAAGCGCTGCAGAACAAGATTAACAGCTCACACTCGCCAGACTTTGTTGGGTCTTTTTTTGGAGGAGGGAGACACTGGACTGACATCCATCTTGTTGACTGCGTGTCTGGAAATGACAGCACCGATGCTATTTTATATCAATCTCTTGATAGTCCGGTGAATAAATTTTATAATGAGATATTAATAAACTAAGCTAAAATCGTAGTTATTTACTTATGTGACTGCAATGGTGGAAAACATAAGAAACGGTTATTCACAACGACGTTAACATTCGGATGACTGACTTGGTAGTTGTTTTGATAAAGTCCGATAAACCCTTCCAATACTAGTTACCTTTTTTGGAAATGACCTTTTTCTGAATTTTGCTTTTTGTGTGGTGCAAATTAGAAAAGAATACATTCCGTAGTGATCATTTCTTTTATACATATAGTATAAAGTAGTATATACATACAGTATGTACAATATATACTAGTTTAGTTCCGCCATCACACGTTTTCTTCGTTCAAGCTTCCATACTGCGTTCCGTCGACCTTTTCTATAACGCAGGCAATAAATATTTATTTCTTCTTTATTCATCAAAGAGGCAGAAAATATGGCGACGGCAAGCGTGCTTTAGGGAGCACGAGTTATTTTGGCGGTGAGATTGTTGCTCAGTCGATAAAGTCGGCGAAATATTGCCGCGTGCCTCCATGCAACGACAGCATGACAGCCATTAGCGATATTACTGCAACATAGTTAATGTTACAGTAATAACTCTGTTACAATAGCAAGGTGCTGGAAATAAATTACCCAAATTATTAAGACTGTGCCCAAAAAAAAACAACGGAAAAAGAACTAGAGGATAATTTTGACGTTTTAGTTGCAATAAATATCATGTGAAAAATACATGAATCGAGCGTTTTTTTGTTCAAATCTCTAATCCTATAAAATATTTGCTCCAATGAACGGTTTCTCAAGAAGCAAACTATGTTTTTTTTAAATTGGATGATTTTGGAAAGTGAGAGTCCAAAACAAACAAAAAATTGGAGAGGGTCGAGATTTTAGCTCAACAAGTATGCTCGAGAATTTAGTTATTCTTCATATTATAGCATTTGTGTATTCATTGTCCCCGCGTTACTCGTATAGGATGTAATAAGACGCCTTCTGCATTAATGGTGTTCTAATTTTTCTAATAAGTTAAATGCGTTTTTTATATCAGCTTATTCTTATTATCCTCCATTCTTTGTGTCGTCATTTGTATCACGTGAAAATTTACTGATCTACTGAACAAATATTTATAATTATCGATACCTCAATAAATTAATTTTTTTCTTTACAAAATATTATTAACATTTCCCCATGTGTTGACTTCTGAATAGCTACTTGCATTATATTTCATACTGATATCAGTAATTTAATTTATAAGCATGTTGCTTACCCTTAGATAAATAATGTAGAATGCTACCAAATCCGTTGGATTTACGCTGCCCCCTACAGGAACTACCAAGTCCACTGGAGTCTCTAGAGTATCTCAGAGCGTAAGTCCAGGCACTCGAAGTACGGAACCTTTTAGATGCACCGGAGCATGAGCGCTTTTGTTCTTGATCAAAGAGGCTATTTGAAGATTGCTGTGATACGGCCTTCATCGGTATGAATATTAGAAGGACCTGAAGGTAAACTTAGGTTAATCGAATTTGGTCAGCGTTTTCAGCGGAATGGAAACATAGCTATTAATATCGAATCAGGTTCTAATATGAATGTTGCATGAAAAAATTCAAAATAGCGTGTGTTTCAATAGTCGTTTATATCGGCAATATATTTAGTAGAGATTTTTCAAATCACCGACACAAAAGCCAAACATCAGCATGCAAGTGCTTTAAAATCAACCCTTTTAAACGCAGAACAAACCAAGCAACAAATGACATAATCCAACGTCTTCCTGTTGGTGTGAGGGCAACCATTATGGTTAGGGCAGGTCGTTCAGACAGCGATATAAATGATACAACGCCTCCACTTATTGACAGTCTTCAGAATGATGAGGTTCTTTGACGAGAACAAAGCACTTATAAACTCCCATTTTCTAGTGCGGTTAGAAACGACTAATCGGATCAACTTGCGGGGAATTATTGCCTTCGAGAGGAAAGTTGAAGTGGGAGTAACGAAATTTCGTTTATCGTTTGCCGCTAAAATTAGTTATCGAAATATATCGACATTCCTAACGGATGTCGAAAATCCAATTGGAATGTCGAAATTATTTCACAATAGAAGTAAAATTGTTTGAAATAAAATGAAATGTAATGAGGAATTATATATATCCAGATGTCAATATATTCGAAACTGTTACGGCTAGACGAATTAATACTATGTTTATGCCATCCATTCACGCGTTTACTACGGGTACCTGCCATCCATTCACGCGTTTACTACGGGTACGTGCCATCCATTCACGCGTTTACTACGGGTACCTGCCATCCATTCACGCGTTTAATACGGGTACCTGCCATCCATTCACGCGTTTACTACGGGTGCCTGCCATTCATTCACTTAAGCACTATATGGTGGCTTCCTCGAAAATGAATTTTCCTCCATGAATTTTGTCTTTCAATTTTCACAGCGATGTGCGGAAGATGTGAGGACTTGCAATAGAGATCTCCGAAATATCTTTGCAAGGGAACAATTGCTAAAATACATTGAATATTTATAATCAAAATAATTTCTTCGACAATGCGTCTATAGTGGGAATTTTTGCATAATTTACTTTCATTTGAAATCCGATATAAGTTCTTACGCGTTCTTACTACGCTATAAAAATTATTCAAAAGTTGAATAATCAAAAAAACAATTTTTTGTATGTATATACATCGTCGGCAGGCTCACCAGGCCTTTTCTTCACCGCTGAAAAAATACTACGCTAAGTTATATAACATGCTATATTAAATACTTGCTATGTTAAATACTGCGTTATATATAATATTATGTTATAAAACAATCACGAAAAAAACATGGCATTTAATTCTAGTCACGACACCAATGTCTTGTCGGCATGACGACAGCCCAAGGTTACCCCATTCAGCGATGCTAAAACAGCCGCTTTAAAATCATTTATTGCACATAATATTCTTCCGAAATGATGAACGCAAACAGGGCTCTCTTTCGAAGAGCCTGATGCCGTCACTTTCAGGTTCCTTTCAATCAATTTCATTCACTCGCACACAATGATCTTTAATATCCGTAACACTGTCTCGATTTGTCTGAAACATTTTCATAAATATATTCTAGATAATAATAATTAATTACAGAGTATATTCCTGCAGCAAAAAAAAATACAATGTAAGAACAGTTTTATCTTGTATTCATCAATAATTCCTACTTCGTTTCTATTTTACTTGTGCCTCAAACAGCGATCCATTTCAGCCAATTGATCCCTCACATTTGACTCCCATGGTTCACATCCGCTAATGAGATGCTCTGTGACGCTGTTAAGAGTCTTCGCATTTGCCTAATGAGGAATTTGAACCTAACCATTTGTCCGAGAACAATCGCGCTTGACATAATACAAAAATGTTTTCAATTTGAGTAACAAGAGTCAGGGTTGGAGCTGTGTCGCCAGATAACGATCGTTATGTAAAATGTGCGAAAACATATTTTTTGATAATGAATTATTGCATATCGTCAGGTAAAGTTTATATGCAAATTTAAAATAGGAAAAAATCGATCAAAAGTCACTGATTTTTTTCCATTGTTAAAATCGATGTGAAGTCAATGATTTTTCCCACTGATAAAACAATTTATATTCATAATATCAATAAGAAATAATTCATTATTTAAATGGTGTTCATTATTTTTTTACTAAATTGTATGTTTACTGCAAATTTCTCAACGATTCACTCAACTCGATTACGTGGAAAGAAATTACAACAAAATTAATGAAATAAATGTAATTTTTTAATTAATCTTTTCATTAAGCTGACTTGATATCACAAAAATTCTGTAACACATGGTAAGCTCGTAATGTATAAGCCGTTATGTATACATCACAGTTCGTTGTAGAGGATCGATCTCAGTTTAATTGGAAGGAAGCCTGGTCGTCTGGTTTATACCACGGCGCCTTCATCTTCTTGTTTCGCTCTCTTTTACGAGCGCAAGGTCGTTTCTCTCTCGATCTTTTGATACCGAGGGACTTCACGTAATTTGATGAGATGCAGCAAATGTTTCTTTTTACGCCCAAATTGTGGTCTTGGAGCCCCGGTCGCCGATATTTGCACACGTACTGAACATAACCGACATTTTGCTCGCTGCTTTGCCACGCACGTTGACGGCGGAGACACCGTAGATTTTTTGTTCATTTTCCTGCAAGTTTCAATATTCCTGATTGCTGTAAAAATACCTGCGCGAGTATTGCCAGCGGTTAAGAAGCCAATAAATTGGAAGAAAATGCAGGGATAATTCAGAATTTCACAAGATTTTGAACTGTCGAAATAGGAATTCTTAAATGCTACACTTCCGCTTTCATCTTCTCAGTGACACCTCAGAGCGCACGTTAGCATTCCCTTGAGTGATACAGGGCATCGAAGCAGAGTACATCTTGGCAAGCAGGCACGGTGTAGTTGACGTTAGAGTAGTTGACGTTAGAGTATTTGACGTTAGAGTAGTTGACGTTAGAGTAGTTGACGTTAGAGTAGTTGACGTTAGAGTAGTTGACGTTAGAGTAGTTGACGTTAGAGTAGTTGACGTTAGAGTAGTAGACGTTAGAGTAGTTGACGTTAGAGTAGTTGACGTTAGAGTAACGACTGTAGTTAAGGACAAAGCTACGCCAAAGCCTTGTTCTTGAACTATGCTTACAACTACAGCGTTTTAAGTCAGGTCAGGACAGTGAGATTATGTTAGTATAACATTTTTATTCGTGTTATTACTAGTATGCATGCCCTTGCCTAGATTTCATGAGGCTGATCAACGTTGAAGATGATTAGCTGTTTGCTTCATAAAGCCAAGTAGTTTTTACACTTGTAAAAATCTCAGACTAAATTTTTTTGAATAGAAAATAGGGACAGAATTTTCTCAATATTAAATACATTTATTACATTATTAGAATGTTAAATGTATATTTTTTTCACTAACTTTCTGTGATTGTAATATATTTAACTTCTCAGATGATTTGTAGAGTAACGATCAATGTGAACCGTATTGTATTGTATAGCATTGTATTGTTTTATATTGTATTGTATTGTACGTATTGCACTATTTTGTATGGTATTGTGTTGTATTGTATTGTATTGGTCCGCTGGTTAGAAGAGGTAAGATATAGTACTTTTTGCCCCCATTTGTTTTGCTATTTATTATTATTAGCTTTAGATACACGGGGCAATGGTGCTCGTTTTGCCGCTTTAGATTCCACAAATAGACTCGTGTTCAATAGACAAATAAAGGTTCGTTTTGATACAAAATACTAAACGAACATTATGGTTTGAAAACCAAACCAGGCGATTTGGGAGACTTCCAACTCTGAAACACTCTATTATTTTCTAACTGCATTGTTTGCTTATTACTTCGCTTTAAACTGCAGATCCCGAAGCTATTTTTGCGGATCGGTAAAAACTCCATGTTTTCGGTGGTGATGAAAGATCTTAAAAATGTAGCAATATAGCAAATTTGCTTGCAATGCTTGCTGACAAAAACAAAAAAAAAATAGAAAATTTGCTAGGACATATAACGAAGTAAACAAAAAATTCTTGAAGCTAATCTAAAATGGTTAAGAGCTCACAACGGAAATAGAAGTCCATACAAATTAAACTTTCACTTAAGAAACACGAGTTTTATTTTGCAGCGTAAGCTCTGTATTCGCCTCCGTTGTTTCGCCCCAAAGATACTTGGTAGATTTTATTCTACTGAGTGAACCGCGGTTCTTGAATGGCAATAACAGCAATAGCGGTGCACTTTAGTCTGAGTAACGGCCGGAGATTTAACAATTTCTGTAATTTATTCCACAAATTGAGGCCATTGCTGCTGAGAAATGCTGCACAACGGACCTCATCGAGGCTTGAAAACCTGAGTATATTTCTATACCTTGAAGGAAGATTTACCTTATGATAAAATCAATTAATTTATTTGATAAAAACTCATCACGCGGTAGCGTTAAAACAAATTTTGATAAAATACACGTAAATTGTGTAAATTTGATAAAAGTTTGGACGTTTTTAATGAAAAAATGAAAAATTAGAATGTTTGCAGATTTTAAGATAATAATATAGAACGGATTCATTCGGCCTCAATTCATATCGTTCTGAGAACTTTAGAACTTGTTTATTGTTCTGGAACGTGCGTACTCACTCAAATTTTGTGAATTGCTTGGTGCGTTGAAAAGTCTATCATTCATACTGGCATGCGTAGTTTTTAAGATGACTCTAATGATTCTCATCTAAATTAAATTTATTCTCCGGAAACATTTTACAGCACAGGGGGAATTATCTTCATGCCTCACTGAAATTCCATAATAGCTGCAAGAAAAATTGTACAGCTTCCAGGATTTTTATTATCAATATTAGAATTCGTCACGTGGCAACTACAAGGCTGCGCTGAGACCAGCCGGGCACGATATGGCAATGTGAGATGTTAAAAAAACATGAACGTCACATGTCGAACATGCCTGGAGATTTGCTGTGTACAATGTAATTTTTAAATCACAGGTTATTGTACGTCGTAGATATACCGACTTATTCTGAAATCCCTGCATACATTTCTATTATAAGAAAAAATGCAGCTCTCCATAATTAATTTTTTTAATACAAAAAGTATCTGAGAAACTAAACTAAACTAAACTAGTTTAACAAACTAAAAAATGTAGAAATTTTTTAGCGCTTATAGGACGCCCGACGAGCTCGGCATTACATTGAGTATGTATTAAAATGTCGGAAACTTTTGATGCTAACAAAAGGACGGCAAGGAACCTCACAATGCCGCGCTCTGTGCTTGACAAAAGTTTTTTAGAGTAGTTGAGAGATGTTGCATTCTCGAATAAATTACAGTTGAAATCTTTAGGAATGCTGCACTCCAAAGCGGCGCAGCTGATAAGGAGTGTTCACTAAATATCGAAAACATACAATCGAAGTATAAAGTATTTTTGCTGCTATTCTGCTGAGAATTTGCACAGTAAAGAGAAATGACGTTGTTAAATTTCAAGAATTATTTTCCTGAATTTAATCATCGGCCGATGATTCCACATATATTCTCTTGAAAATAAATGCATTCGAAAATTTTTATTTCATGTTGAGGTAGAAATTTAATAAATGCCAGCATGAAAATCTGTGCATTTTCTTCCCATAACTTTTCTAATGCTATCAATACAGTTTGCAAAGAAGTTTACTGCAAGTTATACTAAGTTAGATAAAAATAAAATAAAATCCTTATAATAAAGCTTACAGGATACTGACTTGCTCATATTGCATAGTTGAATCTCGGCAGGGATATAATAAACTATTTTGAACGATCTTCTGTAGCTGAATTTTGTCCCGCCTTGTACCTATCTTCTTAGAGGTGGATAAAGGACTTTAGCCGCCTGCAAAATATGGCCGTGCTTAAAAAATCCGTGGAGCGATTTAGGGAAATTTTGGTAGCCTTCCATTCATGAAGTTATCTCATAAGTTAGCTATTGCGTAGGGCCAACAAAATTTAGTTACCTTTTTCGTAGTCTAGGGTCACATTACGCACCAGCGAGAGTTAAGTTTAAAAGATTTCTTGAGGATCAAGTAGCTGGGATATTAAAGACTGACTTTATTACACAGTTAAAATTGTTAAAAATATAAAACAATTTTTAAATTACCCGATCTTTCTTTACAAGTTTATTTTGGCATGTCATTTAATGAGTATTCTTGAGTAATGAAAACCTAGATCATATAAGTTTTCAATGTTAAAGTAATATAATTACGTTATTTTGCTATTGATTACTTAAATAAAAGAAGCGAGCTGGTTCGGCTGTCCTTCTGCTTTGAAAAGAACAATAAATTTCAATTCAGAATTTTCCAGTTTTAATCGAAGTAATCATAGTTAGAATTTATTTTCAACAATCATACACGCACCTGAAATTAATCGATAGTTTAGAGCATTGAATTTTTAAAGCATTGCGAGACGAGGGCTCTCCATATATCCCGTTATGCTCGCAGAATTTCTAGTTATTACAATTCTTGTGATATGCATTCCAACCTGCGCTGGCGATCTCAAATTATTTTCTAATATTTAGTCAGGCACAATATTAGCCTTACAGCCTTAATTAAACAGTGAAATTCCTCTAATTACTTTGAGGAATAATAGTTTTAGAAAATAGACTAAATTTGTTATTCAAATGCGAATAATTTCGACAAGTTTGTTTATAATAATCTGTCAAAAACGGACAAAACTGTATACGAGTAAAATTACCCTTTTTGATGAAATGTAGTTTGACTATTCATAGTTTAATCAAATTTATTTTAATTTGTTTAATTCAGATAGATTTAACACCCAGACGGCGTTAAGAGAATTTAACACCTTAACACCTTCAATTTGAAGAGAACTCTTTCCTATCGTTAGAAGGAACCTTAACTTATCGTTAAATAATGTTATTGCGGTGCAAAAAAATGTGAAGGAAATTAATTTAAATGAGGCTCAGAATTTTGTTAAATTTAAATACATGAAAACAAGTTACTTAGTTAACTGTGCATTACTTCACCATATATACAAGTACGAAGAACGAAAAGTTTCAAGCTGCTCCCAAATTCAGCGTTCTCATTATTCAGAAACTATGAATTTTTCTAAAAGCTTTGGCCACGAAAGCCCCATAAGCCCGCCTGAGAGCCTCGGGTGAGCCTTTGTCTGACTCCAAAATATTGCCGAGTTCACAAATATCGAGAGCGCTTCAATGTAGGGAGAAGTTGCATCTGCACGTACGATGTTTCCAATGACTGAGTAAACTAATACATTCATTATAAATGACCTAAACTTTAAAAATTATCCAAAATATTGCTGAGTTCACAAATATCGAGAGCGCTTCAATGTAGGTGTCTCTTATACACATCT
>NW_025931141.1:21513-22441 GCF_000764305.2 Hyalella azteca
CTGCCTGACGTCTGTCGCCCTGCCTGACGTCTGTCGCCCTGCCTGACGTCTGTCGCCCTGCCTGGCGTCTGTCGCCCTGCCTGACGTCTGTCGCCCTGCCTGGCGTCTGTCGCCCTGCCTGACGTCTGTCGCCCGCACTTGGTCAGAGGTGAGCTGTGTGACTTGTCACAGTTGAAAGCTTGTGATCGGGGGGTGCGTGCTGCTATCTCCACGAAGTACCTGACATCCGCGATGACTATAACTATTACTATTACTATAACTACTACTATATAACTTAACTATTACTATACAACTATAACTATTACTATATAACTATAACCATTACTACAAAACTGTAACTATTACTATAAAACAGTAACTATTACATTACTATACCAAATTCTATAACTATATGGCTTTAGCTATATAGGTAATACTACAACTATTACTTTAAACCCATAATTGAAACGAAATGTGAAACCTCTGTCGTATTCCCTCAGCTTCCCGCTCGTCGGACTGCACGGGTGCGACACGGACGGCATTCGAGCGGGGGCCAAAATCTGTCTCCAGTTTTCAATATTTGTGTGCCAGTTTTTTGTTCCTTTTTTAATAAATTTTATGAGCAATTTTTTTCTGAAAATTATTGCCTTATTTACATTTTCATAGAAAATGCAAGTTAAAATTTAAAATACAAAATCGCAATAAATGTAAATTTACATTTTTAGAGAAAAAAATCTCATAACAACTCTACGACGCTCTTTGAAGATGATGAAATAATACGATAGCATAAGCCGTGCCATAAAACAATTTGCATTTCTGAATGACTCATTGATTGTGAGCATAAGATTCACCCGAGAATTACCGTCGCGATCAAAAGAAGACTTCAACTCGTGTTACAATCTCTTCCCATTGAGGATGTATAAAGGATGGCCAGGAAATGGAGTTTGAT
>NW_025931142.1:0-354 GCF_000764305.2 Hyalella azteca
GGAAGTCCTAAACTCATCATGAGGTCATACCACACAGGGTGTGTAGCTTCCGTATTACAGAATATATAACATTATATAATATATGATATATATATATATATATAATATTATAATATAAAAAAATGATAGACCGCAATCAATGTGGGCCGCGCTCCCACAATCTCCACGCGTGGGAGAGCATCACTTCCCCGAGGTGTGGGAGCATCACTCCCCCGGGGTGTGGGAGCATCATTCCCCCAGGGTGTGGGAGCATCATTCCCCCGGGGTGGGAGAGCATCACTCCCCCGGGGATGGGGGGAAGGGAGGGGATGGCACACGGGGCCTGAGGCTTAAATTTTGGCGTCCGGGACGACG
>NW_025931143.1:0-4509 GCF_000764305.2 Hyalella azteca
ACTTTGCAATCTTCAACAAAACATTTTGGGTCAACTTGTTACTTGTTAGTTGTTACCATTACATTCTGTAGGATATTTTGGCCGGAGCGTTGAAGGAATGCAGATTACAGAACTTGAAAATTTTATGAAAATCTTATCTTTTGAAAATCTTTTTGAAATCTTATTATTTTTAACAAAAAAATACATGACATTTGAGCCACAAGATTTCTTACCTATTGAAATTATATGATATTAGAGCTACAATATTTCAGAAAAAAAGTAAGACTTTTCACAACCTGGACACCATTGATACGCTGCATAAAGATAATAGTGCGGAGTGCCGCTGCTGCCAGCTGGCCATATGTCTTCAGCCAAAACTTCAGCATGCTGTTACACAAGCAGGCAGTTCTGCCTCTGGCCTCACCTGGTAACTACTATGGCCTAACCTCTTCTGGCCCAACCCATTCATGCTGCACTGACTCATGTCTCACTGTACATGGTGGCATTCTAAATGCCCATGTACCTATATAATTGAGTAGTGCAGTGCCCAAAATAGTAGCACCCTTCCTCCAAAAGAAGCATGGTGGCCTTGATGAGTGCACTTCACCCAAATCACTGGCATTTCCTTGACAATAAGCACTCCTGTAAGGCCATCAAATTGCACTCATCCCCCCGGCCTCAAGTATGTAGCAGCACTCCAGCTCACAATGAATTTTAAAGCAACAAAAATACCAAACAAATTCACCATGTCAATATGGAAAACGATTTGGAGCTCCAGTTGTTTTGCTCCAGCCAAATGCCCAAGCAGGCAAGCACTTACCAGAATTCCACCATGGACTCACAACCTTCTTGCAGCCAATGACTGGATCTACCTTCTTGCTTGAANTTGTATTTCTCAGAACTTTAATTTTTTCATGTTTTCTAATTAGTTTAATTATTAATTTTTTGTTTCAAATCACTTATAGTGGTAATATATTTTGTTTGCAGTTGAAGGAAAAAAAAGAGAAGCTCCATAAATCACATCGAAAGAAGAAGAAGAAAAAAAAGTCCAAGTCTAAAGCGGATGAAAAATGTCCCAACAATGACAGCAAAAGCCTGAGCGATGCAAAACGTAAAAAGAAAAAGAAGCGATCAAGCAGCTCACCTTCCTCAAGCTCATCAGGGAGCGAAGACGAACGTAGAACAAACAAACATCCTGATGTAAAACTGAAGAAAAGAAAGCATGAAGTAATGTCGGCTGATTCTAAGCGTCACGATTCTGATGGACGAGTTTCTTCTTATAATGGACGTTCCGATCATGATAGGAGAAGGATTGACGATAGACACGACAGAAGAGATGACGACCATCATGATCGGAGAAGAGATCACGTCGATGTTGATAACAGAAGTGATGATAGAAGAAGAAAACATCCCGAATATCGCTAAATAAGATAAGTTAGATTGATAATGTGGAATTTTAGTTTGCTTGGGGAGCTGCAAGCAAACAGTGGCAAACTCGTCACGATTTATCTCGGCTCGGCTCGTCAGACCACGTACAATGGTAGATTGGTTTGGTTTTTAGCGCATTTTCTCATTTATGGAAAAAATGCACTATTGTGCTCGCCATGTCCATCCGTCTGTCTATCCGTCTGTCTGTCCGTCCGTGACTTCAAGTTTTCGTCGATGAGAAAATGCGCTCTCTGTAACTCAGTGCAGTGAGTACTGAGTTATATTTTTTAGTCAAGATGAGACGACTCACGAGTCAGACTCGACAGTGTATGGGAATTGTTTTTTACTGCCGAGATATACCTATTGCCTGTTAGAAGTTTCTCGGGGCACTCGCACTTCAAACTTTTGTATGAACAACATTGTCTTCAATAATTATCATGATATCGTAACGTTACTATGATTAAATATGTGAAATTGTTTGACTGTGGAAGTTCAACCAACGAGTTCTGTATAAGGTAGCGGTCAATTGTACCTCTATAAATTATTTTCCACATCAATATACTTTTGAATATATTGCCTTTTTTACTTTCAAACACAGCCATAATGAGCACCTGCTCGTTGTTAGTGAGGAATTCATAAAATTTAGAAAATTTCACTGCCAAATTTAATGTTGTGTGACTTGAATCACAAATTTTAAAAAATTTTAATATTAAAAATTATTAAAATTTGTGTCACTTGAATCGTAATACGAACATATTGCTCAAAAGTGTAACGATAATATAAGTTGTAAAAATCATCCAGAGTCACCTGTCATTTGATTGTATTTCCATATTTTTCGCGTCAATTTATCTAGAAGCGAAAACTTGAATTTTAAAATTGTCATGCGGCACTCAATATTGCAAGATGATAAGAGTACCTACCGTAATTATTATCCTATCCTGCGGAAGTATAAGAAAGCTGTATCTGGCTTTATTTTAATGAAATATTTTTACCAAAGTTGGATCAGTAAAATTCCAGTCAATTTTCATACGTTCCCGTCCATTGTGTCACGCTCAGCTAAAATTCGACAGACACAACGATTTAGGCTGTACGGAGTTATTAAAGCCTGAAGTTGAGTCTTTGATAATTTTTATAAAACTAGTAATTTTTGCGGGATCTCAACTATTCAGCTGCATTATGCTCGGCGTCTGACGTGATATGATTTATGTTCATGATCATGGATGAAGGAAACCTGGAGGGATGGATTTCTATCTGATATCTCGTACCGATGCAAAACTGCCAAAATAAAATTTGTCTTGGAGCTCTTGTGTAGCGTGAGACATCTTCGTCTCACTTGAATAATAAATTTTATGGATCCTGGTTGTGACTGATTGATGACTAAATCAAAAATAATTCATGGAAGACAGATCACAGTAATTTTATGTAATGAATAAACTGAATTAAATGGTCTTTAATCGTTATATTAAGCGTTTCATCGTTACATGAACTCGTTATCGTTACACGTTTAGAGTTCCCAACTCCATCTCAAACATTTACGTAACGATCGATTATTTTTATTACATTTTTTACTGGATCATGCTAAGTACTCAATGGTTCATCATGATAATTTTATCACAGATCACTTTCAAGCTCTGAGTAACTGAGAGAGAAGTTACGGTGCCAACGTTAGGCGCTCGATTATGCCTGGCAAAGCAGAGAGTTTTTTAGACTCTCCCTCAAGTTCATTTTTGAGTCCTACAAGTAGACCAGTAAAGTATCCTGGATACCAGCATTATCATACTTAAGAAATTGGTTCAAATCTTCAGTAAATGAGGAAATTAAAAATGAACTGATTCTAAAAAAGCTCTGGTTTGCCACCATTGAAGTGGAAGTATTATGACATTTGAAAAAGTATCGGTATCGGGTTTATTTTCGTGCTTTCTCTTGACTAATTGATACTATCCAATATCTGGCGCACCACTCGAAACTTCGAATACGTTGATTTATGACGAAAGTTTCATGGTAAGACTCTAGTGATCATAAGAGCTATGTCGTTCACATGTTCTTAATGCAAGTCCTGTCATGGTTTTCAAGTCAAGTTTCAGGACAGAAATCATAGTGCCTCATTTTCTCTTGGCCAATCAATGGCCTAAATAGTGCTTTGTAAACTAAAGTTTAGTCGTTGTTCTGTATTGACGCGCATGCATAGTTCTAGCTTAGCGTCGCGAGGCGACAGTAGAGTCAGAACAACGGTTATGGAACTATACGTACGCATGTCGCTGTTCTTTCAATCATATTAACTTGAATATTTCTAATTTGTACTTCTGGGATAATTCTCTGCAGTTAAATACTTGTCATTACATGCGGTCTAACATTTTATATTTTCTTTTTATGCCAATTTTCTCTATTAATTGTTCCAAGTAACCGAATAATTGTAGTTTCTCCAATTATTTGTTGCACTTGCATTGATTAATTTCACATTAATCAGTAGTCACATATTTAAATTGATATGCTGCATCATTTTCATACAATCACCAATAACATACACTTTTATTCTCAATTTTACTTATATATTTCGTGTACATATATGACGAACAATAATATGAATGTTGAATCAAACATATTGTCTAATATTCGATTCAATATTGCTTACTCCGCCATTTTCACGTGAGCTCAAAACCGAAAAATTATAAAGAAAATATTTTAAAATTTGAAAGAATTTTTCAAACTATTTATCCTCTGCACTGAATTGAATATTATTTATAGGCGTTGCAGTGGCTACCGAGATGAAGTCGTGCATTTTGTTACCGGATCTCAGGTTCATTCGCTGGAAAGCGAATTTGTTTTCGGCTTCCATGTTAGTATCAGTGATACCGGCGGTGGCAGCCGTAATTCATGCGAATCTCTTTGCGAAGGTTGGTCTGAAAATTGTTTTAAATGGTGAATTGTTCAAGCTCGAAGTTATGGTACCGGAGTTTAATTTATTAATTTAATTAATTTACAGGGCAGGGTGGACCAGTGGTTAAAGTTCAGAGTACCAAGATTGGCGCAGAGAGGTGCGGGTTCGATCCCAGCTCTGTGCGCCAGTTTCTGATCAGAATCGGCGAGGAGGCCGGGCGGTTA
>NW_025931144.1:0-9455 GCF_000764305.2 Hyalella azteca
GGTACGCTACCACTCTTGTCGGTACGCTACCACTCCTGTCGGTACGCTACCACTCTTGTCGGTACGCTACCACTCCTGTCGGTACGCTACCACTCAAGTCTGCATATTCCTCTTTGTCATCCAGTTCCCCCACTTGTCGCAATGTGCAGTCACCTTCAACACCCCACCTATCACCATTTGACACGTTCACACACGTACCCGACAACATTACTTGATGGTCAATTCTCGCCAAGTGTTGATTGGTCTCCGTAAATCTGAGACCTCAGAGCCTAGTTTAAATAAAACTTTGGCATGGCGGTTACCACTCAGATGCTGTGATCTTCATTAAATGTATTTTTCAAAATATTTTTCCAGTTGCCAATCGTTTCATTGTATTCAAAACCTTAATATTGTTGATTTTTTAGGAGAATTAGTATTCGATAATTGTAATATGTCCTCGGCTGTATATCCCGAGATTCTTTGCTTGTACTGTCATGCTGGAAATGCATGCACGTTCACATGAATGCAGGTTTCGTTGAAGACCAGAGAGTATTTCTTATTGACAATTTTCTTATTATTTTCCTCGATTCGGCGAATTAGGCTCTTGATAGGAAGTGAAAATCCAAATATCAGGTTTCCAAGGGACATTTTATTATAATTTACGGGACATTAAATTATAAATTATAATTTATAATTTAATATTTAAATTAATTTAATTAAATTTATTTAATAATTTATGTTATCAGTAATTGCAAACAGGAATTTGACTAAGTTCTACTATGAGTTGGGCAAAAGTCTATATTGAGCAAGACTAAGCAAGGAATTATTTTCGTGTCCAAAGATGGTGTATTCTCCCTGGGAAGGCCCCCTTCTCACCGTGCAGCTCTGAAATATTTATTTACCGCTCATGTTGAGCAGCAAAAACACAAGCTTGAGCTTGAAAACAAAGTAAATCCAATGGAAACATCATACAGAATTCTGATACAAATTTAATCGTAGTTATACTTATTCATCGTATACTTTACCCTATGACCAGTGAAAACGTAGCGAATTACTATGTTAGTTTTTTCTCTATTAAATAACGATGCTCAAGATTTCTTCATCGGCTAGCATGACGAATAAGATTGATTGCTCGCTGTTATTATTCATGGAACAGAATCGCGAATTAGTAATGGAACAGGAATATATACTTATATATACTAATCATTAGGATATATATTCTAATATACTTTACTTCTACTACTATTAACTATTGAAAACATCGAATTACTGACGTTATGTTGTAAATTGACGAGTAAATTTTGTGTGTCGGTACAAATGTTTCGCTCATAGCGGTAAAAGAAGAATTTGTTTCAGGGCTAACTTTTTTAGAAACGTAGTCTTGATACTCTTGAATGGTTTGGTGAACTTTTTTGAGCTTTCATTTGTAAGTCATTACTTAAGACCGCTAACTAGTGATAAATATGAATGTTAAAGATGCGAAAGACTAATTGCTGAAATTAGAAGGAGTTCTTGATGAATATTTATCACAAACTCGTGTTGCCAATACTAATTTCAAAATAAATTAAATACATAAATCATATCATATCGTATCATATTCATAACATGTCATGTCATATCATATCATATCATATCATATCATATCATATCATATCATATCATATCATATCATATCATATCATATCATATCATATCATATCATATCATATCAAATCATATCATATCATAGCGATGTCGGCGCTGAAGAATAGGCCTGATGTGGCCTGTCGCCGATTCCTGTACTTTTCGGGGCATGTTCACAGGAGATCCAAAAACAGGTCTTTTGACAGGATCTTTTCATAACTGACGATAGTTTGAAATGGCTACTAGACTTCCTCCAGGTTCCATATGCTGCTAGGCATTTCAAGTCTGAACATATATTTCTCCATAGCTTTATCTAGTCTGTTCTTGAACGCGTTTATACTCGGAGCGTCAACGACGTAATTAGGAAGGTTGTTCCATATGTCGGTGACTCGAAGCGAGAAGAAGTGTTGCCGCGTGGATAAGTTGCAGAGCAGTTTTTTTAGTTTATAGCCGTCGCCCTGGTGTTGGTTCATTTTCTAAATTCTAGTAATCCTTCTGGGACCTTGTATAAACTATGTGTATACTCGTATACTTCAATGAGGTCACTACCAGGCCGTCAATAATAGAGACATGGATCCTTCGCAACCTGCAATTCAATCATACGAGCAACTGTTGAAATTTATTCTCAAATTACGTCATTCTTGTTTATACGCCTATCGCTTGTCTTGTGTTAGGAAACAAAGTCGACTATCGTTAGCTCGATCTTGGTGATTAAGACTTGTACATTACCTGTGTGGAGACCTCTTGCTCAAACCGTATTACTACTCGTGTTATATCTTGCTTCTCTATACCTTAATTTGAGTTTGTGCGAGTGTGTTTTCATTTTATTGCATTGCATGCAAATGCATGTTAGCACTTCTGTGTTTGCTCGTTTAAGATCTTATTTAACTGGCTTCACGTCAGTGGTTCAAACCCGTAGTGTTATTGACTGCTTGGAGCTTCGGAGCTTAACGATTTTTGTCATTTGCCTTAGTGCTAAGAATTAACTTGCATGCTTGCATGCGCTTAACTCTCTTTAAGTACGAGCGAACACTCCTTGATACGAACGAATCGATCTAGTCCAACCTCGTGCATTGCAGTAGCATTCGTGCCAAGTGATAACTTACTTAGTTAGTCCTCGATATGAGTGATGGGAGGATCGGATAATGAACTGCTCAGTACATCTTTATATCATTCCAAAATACCTTCTCGTACTACTAGCGGGATGTCCCTGATATCGTTCAATTATTATTTTTGAACGGTGGTTAAGAGAGTGCAACTGATTGCATCTCGCAGCTGCCTATATATGCAGATAATGATGGGACTGTGGAAAGGTGGATAATATTAATTAAGCAGACGAGAGAGTTGTAAACCGAATCCTACTTCACTTTCATGCGAAAACTGCCAAAATTTTCAAAAAGCCAGAAACCGTATATATGTTCCCGACAATTTATTTGCATCAAAATAAATTTTCGATTAACTAATTGCATGCTCTGTTCTTTTGGAACAGAAATGAGTCCATCAAGATGACTTTTGAAATCCATAGTACTGAAGAATTCCCCTAAAATGATTTGGCATTTAAATAATTTACGAAAAATTATATTTGAAATTTATTTATACTGATTTTCCACCTCAAAATCGTGCAAATAAATACGACATCTAATCTATCTACTAGCTACTACATATGACCCGCACGTGTTTACTGACAAATTTCTATGCTATTTATTTCAATTAATTTTAAGATTATTTATGCCTTTCATTTGAGAGCAGTAATCAATGAGCTATAGACACTGTAAATGCCTGCAAATATGTTTGGCGCTATAAAGTGAGCTATCCCATCACAGTTAACGTATCAAATAATTGCTCAAAGAAATATCCAGTACTCAAACTCGTGAATTTTGATTACATACTGCCGTAATATTTCAATTTTCTACGATTTTATCATAAAAAACTTATTTCAACGTATACTAAGCTAAATATATACCACTAACCCTTGAACGGTTGTTAATACGAGTTAATCATCCAAGAAAAAATCAACAATGACCGTGGGTAGGATGATAATGGCCTGGGATGATAATTGAAAATTACGCACTAACGCAACCGGGCCTCGTCACGGGATGCAAATCGAAACACGCGCAACTTTCTTAGCATTTAATAAACAATGAAAATGGAGGAAGGAAAAGTAGAAAAGTAGAAGGAAGCCGGGTTACAGGTGCCCTGGAACAGCGGGGTTGCAATGAATGCATTTCGTTGAGGTGGTACCAGACCGAATCGTTTCCTGCTAATCCATAATTCGTATACCAAGTAAAAATTAATAGAAATTATAAGAAGACAATGTTTCAACTGATGTTAATAGTGAAATGGTGGCAGTATTTCGATGCGTTTTCAGATCGTCACCGGATTGATTTAGCGCACTCCAGATATGAGAAATATTGTAATATTTCCAGATATGTGTAAATATTAGTGCACTCAAATATTTGTACACAAAAGAAGACAAATACCGTATATAACTTATGATTTTCAGCGAGATGAAATGAATTTGTAAAAAATAATCCGCTTAAGTACATATTGATGAGCAGGATTTTTTCCGGATTTCAGATCATCAAGGCAATGTAAACGCAAATTCTTCAGCACAAAGTTTCAGAGTTGTTCGTTTGGGCTACCGCGGCAACACATAACGCCGCGCCGGATCGAAAGTTCCCGCCTTATTTTGTAATAAGAGGGACTTAAAGTTCAGGTTCAGGCGCCCTTAGTCTATTGCGTCTGTCGGTAATGCGTTAGGGAAGAGACAAAAATTATTTACGATGATAGTAAAGGAGATGATAAGGTTAAGTAGAGCGTTCATATTGATTGAGATTTTGAATTGTTTCTTATGGAATTAAACATACATGAGTAATAGAATATTCGTAACAAGAGGGATAATTAAAGTTGATGCATGGCTTTACAACCCTCAAGAATTACCCATACCCGGGACCAAATCCAATTAAATAATTTAAATATGTTAGATAATTAATTATAAATGAATAAATAAATACATAACAGAACTAATAAATCCTGGTAAATAAATTAATGCAAAGAAAAAAAGAATTTTTTTTTGGGTATGAAATTTGTGCCTGATGATATTAACTATTCACACTGACTATTACGAGGATAAAAGAAACAATGCATATTTTAGATTATATATTTCCATCTAATTATTGCCAGGCACCAAATTGAATCTGACGGCTTCATTCATTTGTCCGGATATAAAATACCTAAAATGACTGTTATAGGAATAAATAAATCCTAGGGAAACATCATACGGAATTTTTATTCAAATTTTACCGTTGTTATACTTGTTCATCGTATGTCTAAAACGATATTAATACGTCTAGTAGAACGTGACCGTTCATGACGAGAAAAGCCGTTTTCAGGCGGCCACTTGAAACTACCTCATTTGTGTCGTATGTAGTAGATTCGGGTGCGACCGGCCACTGTTCCGGTCGCAAACTATAGCCTTAAGTCTTCTGAATATATGACTATATTCAACTATATGATTTGATATGCATATATAGTCATAAGTGAGTGATTTTTAGGTTAAGTTGTTAGTCAGAAGCAGCACTGTGCACCTTGATCATGTGCTTGAGTGACATTTTCATACAGTCTCACCTGATTTTCAGCTGCAACCTGTTCACGTATTAGGGAAACTTTTATCTTCATACTGGTTCCAACTTAGCCACATAAACTCAATCGTGCATTCTTTGAGCTGCTACGATCTAAGCGTCAGCGGTTTCCGGCCTGACGTCTGTCGCCTTGCCTGACGTCTGTCGCCTTGCCTGACGTCTGTCGCCTTGCCTGACGTCTGTCGCCTTGCCTGACGTCTGTCGCCTTGCCTGACGTCTGTCGCCCTGCCTGACGTCTGTCGCCTGCACGGGACGAGCACGGGACCAGCCCTGGGACTAGCGTGCGCCCTAGGTCATGGAGGTGAGCTGTGTGATTTGTCACAGTTTAGAGCCCATGATTGGGGAGTGCGTGCTGCTGTCTAATAAATCCTAAAAGTACATACCATCCACATTACTACTCGTAAACTATTACCTTATAACTAAAACTATTACTGGATAACTATAACTATTACTGAATAATTATAACTATTACTGAATAACTATAACTATTACTGAATAACTATAACTATAACTATTACTTTAAACCCATAACTGAAACGAAAAGTGAAATCTCTGTCGTATTCCCCCAGCTTCCCAATCTTCGGACTGCACGGGTGCGACACGAACCTCATTCGAGCGGGGGCCAAAATCTATCTCCAAGCTTCAATAATTTTGTGCCAGTTTTTTGCTCCTTATTAAATAAATATCTTGTATTTTCGACTAGTTCGAATTATTTGTTTTTCTTGGCCCTTCGCGTTTTCGTTATCGTATATTTTACCCCATGACCACTGAATGCCAAGCGCCCAGCGAATTACCTTATCAGTATTTTTTCTCTATCAAATAACGATGTTCAAAAATTGTATTAAAATCACTTGTTTGCTTGAATCGCAAGTTAACCAGGAATTTAAAAGCAAAGAAAATACCACAAAAATTCACCATATCTTTATAAGAGAAAACAGTGGTAAATATGATTCTGAACGGTGGTAAATTTGAGCCTGAAGAGGTTTAACGAATAAAAGTTTTCGTGATGACTTGGACCTTGATGATGTGAAATTCGGCATGAATCCTGCTAATGAATATCTACTTAATAGAATCAATAGTTAAATATCCATTTTAATTTTTTGAAAATTACGGGATTTATTCTAAGTGTGCACAAGTACTTGAGGTCTATTTTCCCATATAAGGCGCAACAAATTAATTGAGCTACCATTTGAAAAAGTATTGCACTTCTGTGCCCATTTCACCCATACATTATCAAGGGATATTCCCTCGATATTCACCCATACATTTCGCCCTCATAATTGTGAATATTGCCTCCTCTTAATTTCTTTTACTATCCACCTGGAACGAACGAATCGGTCTAGTCCAACCTCTTATATTGCTGGTGCATTCGTGTTAAATGATATATTACTTAGTTACTCCTCTAAAAAAATTTATGAAAAGAATTTATCGTGAAGTTGTCAGTATTTTAGGATATCCATCTTGAACAGTCATATTTAATATGGGGCAAGAAATGTAGAAGTTACCGTTATATTTAAGAATTTTTGAACGCTGACTTGGAGATTGCAACTGATTGCATCTCGCAGCAGCGTCCATATGGTGCATTAAATATTACCATGATGTTATAATACATATCCACTCAGTAGGGAAAAACGTAGGAACTCGAATCCTACTTCACTGGCCGAATTTAAAAAAAAATCAGAAAATCGAATACATGTTCAGATTATTTATACGCATCAAATTAAATTCTCGAGTAATTAACTAAACGCTCCGGTATTTTACAACTTGAATAAGTCCCATGTGCTGACCCATCAATTTCGAAATCCATAGTACTGAGGAATTACCCTCAATAATATGTAGTATTTGAATAAATTTATGAAGACCTTATTTTGGATTTATATATAGTGTATTTCTACCTGGAATTTGTGTAAATAATTTCGGGATCTAATATATCAATCACATATGACCTGCATATTTTTCCTGAACTATCACTATTCTATTTAATTGAATTAATTTCTACAAGACTTACGCTTAACATATGAGAGCAATGATCAATGAGCTGAGCTATAAGAACTTCAAATGCTTGCAAATATGTTTGACGCTATATTAGTAAGCGAGCTATCCAATCACAGTTAACATAATAAATAATTACTCGCAAAAATATCCACTATTCAACATTATAGATTTCGTCTATAAATAGCCGTAAAAACGTAGATTTTCTATGAACTTCTAGAAAAACTTCTTCGTGCGGAAACTAAATTAAATATTTGACACGAACCCGCAGAAGCTTAGTGATATTTTACAAACGAGTTAATCATCCAAGAAAAAATCAACAACGATCTTGACTGGGATGAAACTGACAATTTTTTTAATGACTTAATTTGAAAAAATTATTTCAATGGTTGAACCCAATAATTTTATACAGCGACATCGTTGTCTCTCAGCCCTGCATTCCAGGATGCTTTAAATGCACTTATTACGGTAAATTACCTCAGTTCTGATAGAATTTTCTGGTAAAGAATTCGGTAAATTGGGTATATGTTAACGATGATGAGCAGGGCTGTCCATCTGTACAGGAATACAGACCTACTGCCCCAACCGGAGTCCAGAGAAGCTGGAAAATCCCAATTACGGTCCAGAGTTCAGCTGTGGAATCTATGGTGGACGCACTAACGCAACCGGGCCTCGTCACGGGATGCAAATCGAAACACGCGCAACTTTCTTAGCATTTAATAAACAATGAAAATGGAGGAAGGAAAAGTAGAAGGAAGCCGGGTTACAGGTGCCCTGGAACAGCGGGGTTGCAATGAATGCATTTCGTTGAGGTGGTACCAGACCGAATCGTTTCCTGCTAATCCATAATTCGTATACCAAGTAAAAATTAATAGAAATTATAAGAAGACAATGTTTCAACTGATGTTAATAGTGAAATGGTGGCAGTATTTCGATGCGTTTTCAGATCGTCACCGGATTGATTTAGCGCACTCCAGATATGAGAAATATTGTAATATTTCCAGATATGTGTAAATATTAGTGCACTCAAATATTTGTACACAAAAGAAGACAAATACCGTATATAACTTATGATTTTCAGCGAGATGAAATGAATTTGTAAAAAATAATCCGCTTAAGTACATATTGATGAGCAGGATTTTTTCCGGATTTCAGATCATCAAGGCAATGTAAACGCAAATTCTTCAGCACAAAGTTTCAGAGTTGTTCGTTTGGGCTACCGCGGCAACACATAACGCCGCGCCGGATCGAAAGTTCCCGCCTTATTTTGTAATAAGAGGGACTTAAAGTTCAGGTTCAGGCGCCCTTAGTCTATTGCGTCTGTCGGTAATGCGTTAGGGAAGAGACAAAAATTATTTACGATGATAGTAAAGGAGATGATAAGGTTAAGTAGAGCGTTCATATTGATTGAGATTTTGAATTGTTTCTTATGGAATTAAACATACATGAGTAATAGAATATTCGTAACAAGAGGGATAATTAAAGTTGATGCATGGCTTTACAACCCTCAAGAATTACCCATACCCGGGACCAAATCCAATTAAATAATTTAAATATGTTAGATAATTAATTATAAATGAATAAATAAATACATAACAGAACTAATAAATCCTGGTAAATAAATTAATGCAAAGAAAAAAAGAATTTTTTTTTGGGTATGAAATTTGTGCCTGATGATATTAACTATTCACACTGACTATTACGAGGATAAAAGAAACAATGCATATTTTAGATTATATATTTCCATCTAATTATTGCCAGGCACCAAATTGAATCTGACGGCTTCATTCATTTGTCCGGATATAAAATACCTAAAATGACTGTTATAGGAATAAATAAATCCTAGGGAAACATCATACGGAATTTTTATTCAAATTTTACCGTTGTTATACTTGTTCATCGTATGTCTAAAACGATATTAATACGTCTAGTAGAACGTGACCGTTCATGACGAGAAAAGCCGTTTTCAGGCGGCCACTTGAAACTACCTCATTTGTGTCGTATGTAGTAGATTCGGGTGCGACCGGCCACTGTTCCGGTCGCAAACTATAGCCTTAAGTCTTCTGAATATATGACTATATTCAACTATATGATTTGATATGCATATATAGTCATAAGTGAGTGATTTTTAGGTTAAGTTGTTAGTCAGAAGCAGCACTGTGCACCTTGATCATGTGCTTGAGTGACATTTTCATACAGTCTCACCTGATTTTCAGCTGC
>NW_025931145.1:0-6788 GCF_000764305.2 Hyalella azteca
CCCTACACTCCCCCCCTACAGTGGGGCACTCGTGGGGCACCGAGGACGAGTGGGTGGGGCCACTAGGAGGGGGGGTTAAGGAGGAAGGGGCTAATGGTTCTCCCCCCACTCCCCAACCCCTGGTCACCTCCCCCTCAAGTATCATCCTATTTTACTCTGTCGTTATATCGTCGGAAATTGCCATTCCAATTCAAGTATTTTAGTTAATTGGAATTGGGACGACAAGTCCCGTGGAGTTTGCTCCGAAATTGGGACGGCAAGTCCCGTGGAGTTTGCTCCGAAATTTGGATGGCAAGTCCCGTGGAGTTTGCACCGAAATTTGGACGGCAAGTCCCGTGGCGTTTGCACCGAAATTTGGACGGCAAGTCCCGTGTAAATTGCACCGAAATTTGGACGGCAAGTCCCGTGGAGTTTGCACCGAAATTTGGATGGCAAGTCCCGTGGAGTTTGCTCCTAAAATAGGACGGCAAGCCCCGTGGAGTTTGAAACGCGACTAAAATTTTTCATCTTTCATTCTTTCATCATTTAATCTTTCTTTCTATTTCATCATCTTTCTTTTATTTTCATCTTTTCTTTTCATCTTTCATTCTTTTATTCTTTTATCTTTTCATCTTTCATTCATTTTGATCAAATTCCGAATTCTTGAGACCTTTTTTTTGTATGCAGAGTCTAGTCTGATATGTCAGTTGGGACTTCTTAAAAGAATTAATTTATTGATATTAATATGGGACTTATTTATATTGATTAAGGGAAGGAAGAGGAAGTGGGGGAATGAGGGGAGTTTTGCCCCACTGCCTCACTTGCCTAGCAACTGCTGCACCCCCTACGGGGGCAAGCAGTGAGAGTAGATGGGGGGAGGGGGTTGAGGCCAACTTTAGGGAAGGGTGAAAGTGATTGGGGAATGCAACGTGCAAGGGGAGGAAAGGAATGCGGAATTGGGAGAGCCTGGAAAAGGGGGGTAGAAAAGTGGGGAAAAAGAGGATCAATGATTAAAGGGGGAAGGAGGGGGTGAAGGTGGGTGTAATTATTGAAGAATATTTTTCAGAGTGAAAGTGAATGGCAGGAAGCGGTGAAAGTGATCGCGAAAGTGGCAGTGGTTTGACCGGCCATTAGTGGCAGTGTGGCGGATAATCATCTTGAGGATGTGATATGGTGACACGTAACAAGCAATGGTTAAATGGTGTCACTAGTGCAACAAGTAGCAATAGTACCGGTGTCAATAATGTCATTAGGTTCAGTAATGACCACAACGTAGAAAATAATGCCACTAAAAAACTTAGAAGCAGAGACAGCGACCAAAAAGTTAACGTCGCACTGTTCAACATGAAGGCGCATATCTGAATGAGGGAGCTTGCAAAGAGACAAGTTCGAACGAAAGCTCCTACCGGAGTGTTCAGATACCCGGGTGCAGAAGTTACGTGACGTCATTCCGACCTACGCAGATGCGCAGCGCGCACAACTGAATTCGTAAACCATGCTATATTGCATCAGTATCAGTAATATATTTGGAACTGTAGGTGATGGAAATGTAGTTCCATCACCTTTGCTGATTGAGACTTAAAGATTTTATATTTGTCACACATTTTCAAACTGAAACCTGGTCTTAATAATGTCTATAGTTCTTATTCTCTCGAAATTTAAATCGATAGATTTTCATGTTCCGGTATGGTTTTTTCCCTAGGTTTTAATAATTTTCGTGTATCATTCTATTATCCGTTCTGATTGTAAATATTCTCTGTGAAATTTTCAAACAGATGATCGAGCTTGCCTCCGAAATTGAACGTTTGATGTTTTCATAGCTCATAAACTTTAGGTAAGCTGGCGATTTAAGTGGACGAAAGATAGAAATGTAATATGTACTACAATATAATACCACTGGTACCACTGAGGCCGTTACTACCACAGAAGCCATCAGTGTTAGTAACGTTCCTAGTTTAAGTAATATCTTCAAAGCCACTAATAATGCCACTAGTGCAGCAATGACCTCAATGCCACTAATAAGGCCACTAAGGGCAGTAGTGACCTCAATGCCACTAATAATGCCACTAGTGGCAGTGGTGACCTCTATGCCACTAATAATGCTACTAGTGGCAGTGCCACATCGCGTGCTTGCATTGACCTTAATGAGAAGGCGATCAATACAAGCGGCTAGACTACGTGTGTTTGTGCGTGTGTGTTTTGTGTGTGTGTTTTGTGCGTGTGTGTTTTGTACGTGTGTGTTTTGTACGTGTGTGTTTTGTACGTGTGTGTTTTGACTACCAGTGATGCCATCAGTGTTAGTAACGTTCTTAGTGTCAGTAACATCTTCAAAGCCACATATAATGCCACTAAGGGCAGTAGTGACCTCAATGCCACTAATAATGCCACTAGTGTCAGTAATATCCTCAATGCCACTAGGGGCAATAATGACCTCAATGCCACTAATAATGCCACTAGTGTCAGTGCCACACATCGCGTGCTTGCATTGACCTTAATGAGAAGGCGATCAATACAAGCGGCTAGACTACGTGTGTTTGTGCCTGTGTGTTTTGTGCGTGTGTGTTTTGTGTGTGCGTGTGTGTTTTGTGTGTGTGTTACTGACAAACACGTACCCAGCGAAACACATGTTACCCAAGGACACGTGTCCATATTGCACACGTCCACACACACCACACACGTCCACACATAACACACACGTACACACACAACATTCATGTCTTCACACAACACACAGGTCCACACACGTAGACACACAACACTCATGTCCACGCACCACACACGCGTCCACACACACCACACACGCCCACACCACGTACCCTATTCACACAAAGGTTAATCACCCTATTCACACAAAGGTTAATCCCCCTTTAGTGGGATGATCAATCCCTCTTAATAGCCCCACTCCTCGTCAAAATACCCCTTGCCTTCAAACTCCCCTTGCTCCCAAACTCCCCTTGCCTTACACTTCCCCAGACCCTCACTCCCCACGCTTCCACCCACTTTCCTCCTACTCTTTACTTTACATATTTTCCTCCTGCTCCCCAATATCCTCCTACCCCCAATCTCCTCCGACTCACACCCACTCCCAACTCACACTCGAACTCTACCCAAATCTTTTCTTGTTTCCCCTATTCCCTACTCTTCCCTACTCCCCACACCCTCCCATTTCTGTTGTTGCCAACCGATCACTCGACCGAAAAAATCTGGAAATCCTGGGTAACCAAAAAGTTTGACAGAAAAGCATGCGCTTTGCGGAGAGGAGGGGGATTAGCAGCTGGGACAGGGAGTGGGGATGCGGGAAGACTCTCCCCTGCCTGCCTCCATGCCCCTTTTCACATTACCCTTTCTAATCGGCTCCTTTTCTACACCATATCACTAGCGTTCTCAATATAAATCCCACCTTCATTAGAAAACATTCCCAATTCCTACAGCCACCTAGAGGCCTGTCCCATCCACCGGCGGGGAGGCCTATAGGCTCTTCAGCGTTATTGGGGAAGACCATTGATTGGGGCCCGGGGACTTGGGACTTCTGAGGGCCCTCGTGTCCTACGGAGAACAGCAGCTCGAGGGCCCTTAGGGAACCAAGGCTGGGCTCGCCCTAATAAAGCCTAATATTCTAAGCAAAGCTAAGGATATATCGCACTAATATAGCCTAATATTCTCGCCTGCTAGAATCGTCTAATGTAAAAAAAGACTGAAAGCTACAAATATAATTACCTCATGTCGCCTAACTATTACCGATAATGCAACGATATTTCCCACTAATATCGCCTAATATTCTGAGCAAAGCTACGGATATTTCGCAGTATTCACATAAAGCCTTAAATTATCAGCGCGCGATATGCTTGTCCCAATATTCACGTACAGCTACGCAAGTGAACAACCGCTCGTTTTCATTCCCAGGAAAAACTACGAATTTTTGCCTGTAAACAAGCAGCACATTATTACCCAACCCTCAATCTCACAATGGCTGCACACGACTCACAATGGCTGCACGCGACTCACAATGGCTGCACGCGACTCACAATGGCTGCACACGACTCACAATGGCTGCCCTTCCCTTTTTATTAATGTATTCTATTCGCTCATTTTAGTTCCAAGTATATTTACCGACAAAATAACTGAAAATTTCAATGTATTGTTGAAACTCATCTTTGACTATTATTTGATAAACGGTTTTTAGAAAAGAGGAGATTGATAATTTTTTAACATAAATTTTTGATTTACGTTGAGTTGTAAGGATTATGTTTTGGGTTAAGTATTATAATGTTTATATTATGATCATGCTTAACTTTGCAACCATCTTCTGGTGCAGATTGTGCGGTGACTTGTTGGCATCACAACAACCGCAACCAACTGCTCAACTACCAGTGGCCAAAAAACCCTTCAACAGCCCTATGACTACCACACCTGTTGCTCAGTAACTCTTATTCCCCCTGCTATTCAACCGCAAATCAACCACCAAATCGCAATCGTCTGATTTCCCTACTGAACAGCCACTTGACTCTTTCTAACAACCGTCTACCTGCCAGAACTGAGTTACCTGTACCATCATCTTCTACCCCAACAACCGCTCAACCAACTGCACCCCGCGGAGCCAGCTGCCACCGCCGAAAAGGCTGAACAACCACCTGTTCTACCATTCACCAGTTCACCTACTCTCACTAAACCAGCATACACCTCTGAACTACCGACTCCTGGGACCTCACAACCACCTGCAACAGCACCATGGACGGGAGGCGGTTCGAGTTGCGGTGGCGGCACCACCAGGCCACCGTGGTGGCGGCGGTGGCGTCCCTCTACTCAGACGCGGCGTTGGTGGACGTGACGTTGGCATGCGAGGATCAACGCACCTTCCTGGCACACAAGCTGGTCCTGTCAGCCTGCTCCACCTACTTCCAGGTACTGGTCCTGTCAGCCTGCTCCACCTACTTCCAGGTACTGGTCCTGTCAGCAGTCCTGTCAGCCTGCTCCATCTACTTCCAGGTACTGGTCCTGTCAGCTTGCTCCACCTACTTCCAGGTACTGGTTCTGTCAGCTTGCTCCACCTACTTCCAGGTACTGGTCCTGTCAGCCTGCTCCACCTACTTCCAGGTACTTCTCTTGTCAGCCTGCTCCACCTACTTCCTGGTACTGGTCCTGTCATCCTTCTCCACCTATTCCTGGTACTGGTCTTTCAGCTTGCTCCACTTTCTTCCAGGTACTTCTCCTGTCAGCCTGCTCCACCTACTGCCAGGTACGTACTGGTCCTGGCATTGAATGTAGACAAAGATGGCGTATCTGTGTCACGGTGCTGTTCAAGGTAGGACTTGCAGAGAAATCAATACGTGTCAGCTTTAACCGTCTATTGAAAGTTTACCTTCAGGCGAGATGTCAGTTTATGTCAGTTTTTACCGTCTTTGGAAAGCTTGCCCTCAAATGAGACGTCATTTGGCGTCAGTTTTTGCCGTCTGTCATCCATTTTGCTTCCAGCAATGGAGTTGTTGAGCGAGTCAACCGAACACTAAAGGCAGTCTTTACTGTCTGCTAAGACGCTTGGCTTCAAGTCTTACAGGTCGTTTCGAATAAAATTTTCTGCCACGGCTACCACTGATACCAGTTTGCCAGTTTTTAACAATCATGCCACACGTATACATTGGGGCATCATAATAAATAATTTCGAAATTATTTTCGAAAGGCGTAATTGTGTTTTCGTATAATTGGATATTCCCGAAGATTTTATAGGATATAGCTTGTGCTCCATGGTACTCCCCTGGTTGTACTTTTTTGAACATACCGAAGTCATACGACCAGCACAAAACAGCATATTGTGATAGCTTCCTTGCTTTTACCTCCACATCACCTAGGGACCGACCAGCACCAATCGTGGTAACTATCACCCGTTGAGTTGTATATGAGCTATTCGTCGTCATCAGACTCGATTGATGAGACTCAAGATGAGCCTGAGAACCATCTGATGAGCCTGAGAACCATCTGATGAGCTGGATAACAATCTGATGAGCCTGAGAACCATCTGATAAGCGTGAGAACCATCTGAGGAGCTGGATAACAATCTGATGAGCCTGAGAACCATCTGATGAGCGTGAGAACCATCTGAGGAGCTGGATAACAATCTGATGAGCTGGATAACAATCTGATGAGCCTGAGAACCATCTGGTGAGCCTGAGAACCATCTGATGAGCGTGAGAACCATCTGAGGAACTGAATAACAATCTGATGAGCTTTATAATCATCTGACGAGCCTGAAAACCTTAGAACGCTGAACAGCTCGTGGCCGAGATCTGTAAGGCATTTCATTCTTCCCAGGGAAGACTTCGTTGAAGCCAACAAGTAAACTCCCTTCTCGCTGCTACTTTCTTGTGTTTTTGATCAGCGTATCAGTGGCCAGGGAAAGGGGGCATTGCACTCCTGTTTGGTATATATTAATATTTTTTCTTCTAATCGCAGCGGCCATTAACACCCTGCTTAACCGTATTCCCCGTGTTCACACAGCCTTTTCATGCAGATTTGCAGCCACCAGCTCCCTTTTTCCCCATGCTCACAGAGCCTGTTCTCCCAACTCAGCAGCGGCCACCAGCTTCCATGTTCACATAGCCCCTTCAGCAAATTCAGCGGCAACCAACACCCGTGTTCACCCTGTCTCCCGTGTTCACAGAGCCAGTTCGCCGTGTTCACAGAGCATGTTCACCGTGTCTCCCGTGTTCACAGAGCCTGTTCACCGTGTCTCCCTTGTTCACAGAGCCTGTTCACCGTGTCTCCCGTGTTCACAGAGCCTGTTCACCATGTCTCCCTTGTTCACAGAGCCTGTT
>NW_025931145.1:8127-64721 GCF_000764305.2 Hyalella azteca
CCCTTCATTCCCACCTGGTCCGTGGGGGCTCCCACTCCTCAGGGTTCAACCCCTACTCATCCTCCCCCCTCGGGGGGCTGCCCCCCTCCACCCGCCCCTCCGCCTTCCACGAGCACCTCGCCTCGTCGGGGCTCTTCGCACCCTCCCCCTTCGAGGGGGGCAAGAGGGGGCTGCCCCCCGACCTCGAGGACCTCAAACCCCCCCACGGGCTTAACCCCTACATGCCCCAGCTGGTGAGGCTACATATATATTTATCCATTACCTTATATATACCATGCTACATATATATTTCTCCATACATATATGTTCTGCGTCACTTTGTTATCCTTGTTATCATTTGAATGAATTTACCGGATAACAGACGTTATCTTGTGATAAGATAACGTTTTTAATTTATTTCTGCTAACAGAAAAGATTTTTTAGATATTTTTAATAATTTTATTTATTAAATAATCGTCTTTTTTTGTTATCATAATAGTTATCATTGCGTTAATATCATCATAACAACATTATTGTTGTGACTCACTAGTCTTAGATCTGTCTCTTATACACATCTAGATGTGTATAAGAGACAGCGCTAGTTTGTCGAGTGTGTTGCTCAAATTTTGGCGCTCCGTTAGGAATCAGTTGAGGAAAACTCGATGATATCCTGCATCTCCGTAATGACTGATCGTTGATAAATGAACGCAGTAGAACAGATAGTTNAAGAGCATTGTTATCGTTACCTTGATATCATCGTAGAGGCATTGTTATCATTACCTTAATATCATCGTACGAGCATTGTTATCATTATCTTAGTATCATCATAAGAGCATTGTTATCGTTACCTTGATATCATCGTAGAGGCATTGTTATCATTACCTTAATATCATCGTACGAGCATTGTTATCATTATCTTAGTATCATCATAAGAGCATTGTTATCGTTACCTTGATATCATCGTAGAGGCATTGTTATCATTACCTTAATATCATCGTACGAGCATTGTTATCATTATCTTAGTATCATCATAAGAGCATTGTTATCGTTACCTTGATATCATCGTAGAGGCATTGTTATCATTACCTTAATATCATCGTACGAGCATTGTTATCATTATCTTAGTATCATCATAAGAGCATTGTTATCGTTACCTTGATATCATCGTAGAGGCATTGTTATCATTACCTTAATATCATCGTACGAGCATTGTTATCATTATCTTAGTATCATCATAAGAGCATTGTTATCGTTACCTTGATATCATCGTAGAGGCATTGTTATCATTACCTTAATATCATCGTACGAGCATTGTTATCATTATCTTAGTATCATCATAAGAGCATTGTTATCGTTACCTTGATATCATCGTAGAGGCATTGTTATCATTACCTTAATATCATCGTACGAGCATTGTTATCATTATCTTAGTATCATCATAAGAGCATTGTTATCGTTACCTTGATATCATCGTAGAGGCATTGTTATCATTACCTTAATATCATCGTACGAGCATTGTTATCATTATCTTAGTATCATCATAAGAGCATTGTTATCGTTACCTTAATATCATCGTAGAGGCATTGTTATCATTACCTTAATATCATCGTACGAGCATTGTTATCATTATCTTAGTATCATCATAAGAGCATTGTTATCGTTACCTTAATATCATCGTAGAGGCATTGTTATCATTACCTTAATATCATCGTACGAGCATTGTTATCATTATCTTAGTATCATCATAAGAGCATTGTTATCGTTACCTTGATATCATCGTAGAGGCATTGTTATCATTACCTTAATATCATCGTACGAGCATTGTTATCATTATCTTAGTATCATCATAAGAGCATTGCTATCGTTACCTTGATATCATCATAAGAGCATTGTTATCATTACCTTAGTATCATCATACAAGCATTGTTATCGTTACCTTGATATCATCATAAGAGCATTGTTATCACTACCTTAATATCATCATGAAAGCATTGTTATCATTATCTTAGTATCATCATATAAGCATTGTTATCGTTACATTGATATCATTGTAAGAGCATTGTTATCATTACTTTACATCATAACAACATTGTTATCATGCCGTTGTTCTAATCACTATCATCGATGCTATTGTTGTTCTCATTATCACTGTTATCATTGCTACCACTGTTATTCATTATCTCTGTTTTCACCGTTATTGTTGTCACTGTTATCACTGTTATCATTATTACTATTTTTTCACTGTTATCACTGTTATCATTATTACTATTGTTACCACTGTTATCACTATTATCCCTGTTTTCACCGCTATTGTTATCACTGTTATCAGCAGGTTAAGCGGGACCTAGGGGGCAGCCACAGCTGGGACGGTGGGGGGTCCAGCGCCCCCCCCTCCGACCTGGACTCCCCCCTGGGGCCGGACCCCCCTCACCCCCCCTCCCACCGCAACCCCTACATCGATGTGTATAAGAGACAGCGTAATGGGTGCGGAGTGCGAGGCGTTGCTGGCGTTCATGTACCGCGGTGAAGTNTATCATCATTAAATTATATTTAATTTATTTTATTTAAGTTATTCAAAGCAATCCATTCAATTGAATTGAGGCGTTATATAAATAATTTGTTGTATATCAATTTAGATCTTGATTTAATATTTAATAAGAAGATAGTAGAATTCCTAATTGGTAACAAAAAAATTACTTATACTTATATATTACTTATAATTACTTATAGCATTACATCACTTATTCGTGATGGAAGCAATATTCATATTTGATGCAATTTCATATTTGATGCAATTTCAAATTTGATGCAATTTCATTTTTGATGCAATTTCAAATTTGATGCAATTTCATTTTTGATGCAATTTCATTTTTGATGCAATTTCAAATTTGATGCAATTTCATTTTTGATGCAATTTCATTTTTGATGCAATTTCAAACGACGGATTCAAAGTGTAGGAACAGCCTAGTACGTAAATACACAATATTTTCAATAAAAAATTTTCAGGCATTCAAATTTCGATTAGGAAAAGATTGTTAAAGTTATTCAAATTTTGATGAGTTGAGTGTTGAATGTTGAATTATGAATGTAATGAATTTAGATTGCATTTATTAACAAATTTTTAAGGTAAAATTAATTAAAGTTATACAAAATTTTATTAAATTTATTTATATAATTGAAATTATATTTTAATTCTTTCTTGACTTGCGATTGATGCAAACTGAGCATAGAGAGAAAATTGGCGTTAAATAGAGGATGAAGTAATCATTTAACTGCAAGGATTATTGATCAAAATAAAATTGAGATTAATTCAGATTTTCATTGATACTTTTGTAACCAAAACAAGGAAGAGAAATGACAAAAATAACAGTGAAATCAACAGTGAAAAGCAAATTATTACTCTACTATATTTTACGCTACATGACCCTGCAACTCCCGTGACCCGCTTCCCGTGACCCACTTCCCGTGACCCACTTCCCGTGACCCGCTTCCCGTGACCCACTTCCCGTGACCCGCTTCCCGTGACCCGCTTCCCGTGACCCGCTTCCCGTGACCCACCATTAAAGCCCCCGCCCCCCAGAGGACCTTCTCTATCGTGGACGTATTAAATTAATTAATTAAATAATTTAATATCTGTTAAATTTAATATTAATTTTAAACCCGTAGAGAACCTTCTTCATCGTGGACATAATTAATAAATAAATAAATCAATTTATTAATTAATTATCTACTAAATCGAATATAAATATTAAACCCGCAGAGGTCCTTCATCATCGTGGATGTATTAAATTAAATATTTAATTACATAATTCAATATGCATTAAATTATTACATTTAATTATAATATTGAACCCCCAGAGGACCTTCTCCATCGTAGACGTATTAAATAAATTAAATAATTCAACAATTAAATATCTATTAAATGTAATATTAATATTAAACCTTCAGAGGACGTTCTCTATCGTGGACCCGCTGCTGCGGGGGGGCAGCGAGACGCGCCTGCACAAGTGCCAGTACTGCAGCAGGAAGTTCAAGAGGAAGGACCACCTATCGCAGGTCAAGATCCACATGAAGGTGCACGTGCGAGAAGACGCCACCTCACTGGGGGGCCCGGGGGGGCTGTGTGCCCCCAGCAGCTTGAGTGGAATGGTTGGGGGAAGCGGTGGTGGGGGAAGGAGTAGTGGAGGTCCCCCACTCCACTCCATGCCACCCATTTTCCCGCCATATTCCACCTCAGAACTCCACCTCACCAAAAGCAACAGGTCTACTTCCCTCCACTCTTCCGACGCCGATCTTGATCCACATTTATCCTCCAACCTGGATTCCGACAACGAGTGTGGGACAGATCCATCAGACGTTGCAGACTGTGACGTCATCAGACACGATGTCAACGTCACGCCAACGGCACGTCATACGTCCAATTCCTCGTCGATGTTGAATGCTATTACTTCTTCGTCAAGCAGCAGCAACAATAGCTGTGGCAACACCAACAGAGCCAACATGAATAACAACAACAATAACAACTCCCACTGTCTGTTTAACTCCACGGTCTCGGGAGCATATGTCTCGGGGGCCCTAGCGGGACCCAACAACAAACTCGCTAAAATCGGCTCACCGAATTCGCCAGAGACTGTGTCTGTCCCGGCGATGTCTGAGTCCGGAATTTCGAATTCGCTGGCGTTGTCGCAATCCTCCACCAATCTTGACGGCCAGACGCTGAGCGCAGGATCCGACAACCGCCTTTCGGTTGGTGATCTAAAGGACCCAACCGCAACCACAACCGCGGCGGTGGCGGCTTTTCACCACCTAAGCACCGCCAACCTCAAGAAGTGATGACTCGCGTACGGAGGAACTAACGGATTCCACTGAGCCGCAAGCTCGTTTCTTTCGTTTCACTCGAATAATGAAACTTAAGCTCTGAAAGTCCAATAGTTTCTCGCCGATTCGAAACCTGATTCTGAATAATGGCTTTTACGTGAAGGTGACTACTGACTTCACCGCCGATGTGACCTGTGACTTTTAAGCGTTAGTGACTTATTTTATCATCGATAGTGACGTAACTACGAGCTTATCAGTCATATTCCGAAGACTGACAACCTAGTTGAAGTCTTAAAACCAAGTTTATATGTGAACTTCAACCTAGGTGTCTTAGAAACATCAACGACCTTCTACCTTATAATTCTTCTCTCTTCACAAGCTGGATATACAGTTTTTGACAGCTTCTTATGTCTCTGCTATTTATATCATCGTATCAATCGTCCATGAATGTCGTCTGTGTAGTGAACCTGAAAATCTTATGATTCCGCGATATTTATCTCATCGAGGTTTCTGATGGATTTACAATCAAGATCTACTCCTGTTACGAGCCCGAGACTACTGGTCCAATAAAGGTCGTTGGTCTGGGGCTGTTGACCCACGAATGGCTACGATCCACGAGCATTTCTGCAACTGTCGTAACTTCTTTCGAAAATTCCTGAAAGCAGCTACCGATTTGGTGATTCAATTCCTCATCACGATTTCTATCAAAAATTGGGCGAGTAACTTCAGAAAATCAATTTCAAATTGCAGATGCAGCCTCCTATTTCGAACTCTATTGAGTTCGAAATACTTAACAATTGAAGTGAAATTTTTGGTCATGAAAATTTTGGGAGCAGCATTAAAAAGTGTTCGATTCTGTACAGTGATATAATAGAATGAGATATGACCTATACCGCGAAACGGCTTAAAATTTCATGGGCAATGCTGAAAGTTCAATAAAAAATAGCTAAATTCAGATGAATCATGAAATAAGATACATTGTGGAATCAATTACGTACTATATAGTTAATTCGTTTGTTTCATTCTGTTTTTGGCACTGAAATGCGAGGTCCGACTGCAACGAAATTCTCGTTATTATGAAGAACAGCTCGGCAATGCCTTTCTTTGGATTCTCATCTATGATACGATGAAGATGTGAAAGTGTGATGGCATCTTTGATACGACGAAGATGTGGAAGTGTGATGGCATCTTTGATACGATGAAGATGTGAAAGCGTGATGGCATCTTTGATACGGCGACGATGTGAAAATGTGATAAGATCTTTGATAACGGATGTTTGGAGCGTGAGAATATCATCAATGTTGAGATTGTTATGAAGTGATGTTATCAACACAGCAGATGTTCTAGAATTAGTAGTCCACCAGTTGATAGTGTTTGTGCTTGACAGTAAACCTGTCGGTATTGCGAAGGAGAGTTAGGCTTATGCTTGGGAGTGTAGGCTAATTCTGGGGAGGGTAGGTTTATACATGGAATGGTTTACTGATACTTAGGTAGGCTAATAATTGGTTGGAGAGGAGGGTGAATACATTGAGTAGTTGGTGATCAAAAGGAGAGGTAGGTGAGTACATGGAGAGGTAGATGAGTACATGGAGAGGTAGGTGGGTACATGGAGAGGTAGGTGAGAACATGGAGAGGTAGGTGGGTACATGGAGAGGTAGGTGAGATGTGAGAGGCAGTAACTTTACTCCACTTCTTGTGAGAGGCAGTAACTTTACTCCACTTCATGTGAGAGGCAGTATCTTTACTCCACTTCTTGTGAGAGGCAGTAACTTTACTCCACTTCATGTGAGAGGCAGTAGCTTTACTCCACTTATCGCGAACGGGAGTATCTTTACTCCACTTCTCGTGAGAGGGAGTAACTTTACTCCACTTCTTGTGAGAGGCAGTAACTTTAAGTATCTTTACTCCACTTATTGCATAGTGGAGTGTCTTTGCTCCACCACTTGGATGAGGGAGTTGATCGAATGTTATGAAGTTCATCTTATCTCTCTAAGCGTCTTCTATCTTCAATAACTTTTCTAAAGCAACAGCCCGCTTCTACCGCTGGAAATTCCAGCCTAAATGGATGAATTTCCCCCGATGTTAGCACACAAAACCAACCTAATTTATCCTAAGTGTTCCTCTCCTAGACCATTCGACACGAGAGCTTCAAGCATTTACTGCAACGGTTAATGATCTAGGGTAATTCTTCAGTTTAACTACCCGTTTTTAATTATATTTGTAACTAATCATCCGATGGATAATCATCCATCTTGCTCAGTGTATTCATATGAGGATTTTTGACTCGTTGTTACAAGTATTATTGATAGTAGTAATTGTAGAACTAGTCTAACTACTATTTAAACTAAATGCGATCGTCTATTTGCTTCAGCTTACCGTAAAAACTGGATGAATTCCATATGAACCTAGAGGATGACCTCAAAATTTATCTAAACATATCAAACATTTTCGTCCACAGCCCAACTGAATATTTCATTTCATTTTAGTCCATATATTCTTCATTATATCGCAGGTTATTGAAAACTTTAATCTAATTGAGTCAATGTGACTTCAAGTCACATAGTCAAATGAGACGTTCAATCACATTGACTCGAAATCCGAGGCACGTCAGTCAAGTACTCCTCTTGAACAGACCGGATGTGGCACTCAGAGGAACAAGTGAGGCTTTGTTCAAATGTTGATGCACTTTTTGTCTTTATTGTGGGGGTCATCTTGACACAGTTTTGCACGAAAAAATGGCGTATTATAGTGAGGGCGTCGAACAGAGCAGAGGGCGTTTCAGAGGGCACGCTTCCTCCCATTAGGGGAGGAAGCGTGCCACAATTTGGGCTCGAGATGTTGGTATGAAAGTGTGTCACTATTTGGACAACATGACCCATTCGTTATTCTGAGTGATCATTTGTTGTTAAACAATCTGACTCAATATTGCTCACTAAATAACTCAGATTTATGACTTGGTGCCAGCGCTCCGATAATCGCAATTTAATGACAGAAACTCCAAAACTCTCTCAAGAAATGAACGTATTTTGCAGGGACGACATAAGCATCGTCATGGGACCCCAATTCCATTCTATAAGAATCGATTCCTTGCACATTTCCAATGCATTTCTTCGACTTGTGCACAGAACTTATACATAATCGTAACGTGTGCGGGACTCTGCTCGCAGTACTCACATATATGAGTGAATCGTTCCACCATCCTTACCTCAAAAAAGATTGGGGTTTTCTGCCCACTACCCTCTTTGTTGGTAAAATTGACTAAGTTTTACTATTACAAAAGGAAGTAGTGGGGCTGTGTCCTCTAATAGCCCGTGTTGCAGGCGGAAAAGTTGCACAGTTTTTCGTGAAGGGCGCACAGATTGCTGTGAGCGATAGGTTGGTAGAAAATTGCGTCGCATGTTGTGCATATTTTCAAACTCTCGGCCATTACAGCGCACTCTTGTACTATATCGTCTCCACTTTCATGCGTGGTCGCCATTTTGGACTCAAAGCAGTCATTACCCGCTCGATAATATCTATAGGCTCAATTGCAATCCATATCACGGAGAGTGTGAAGAAGCATATCATCTATAGTTACCTCGTGAACTGCGAGGCTTTATCTGAGATATCTAATTTCTTATCAGATTAGCTAATTCGTCTATTTTCAGACTGGTAGTCCACGTGATAGCGACCAATATTCTTTCACACTCGAGTACGTCTCGAGCTTTGCGACTTGCGTGATATCTTGGACAATAATCTTCGCCATATTGCCCTGAACTGCCTCTATTTTTAATGTTACTTTAGTTCGTCGATAACGCCACTTTGCTCATCCATACCCAGCAATTTCAGGGTACTCATCAACATTAAATAATCTTCGACATGACATTCGTTCATTGCAGTTTGAAGCAATGCTCGCATAAATTACCTAAATAAATTTCTTCCGATTTTCAACATGGATTGCACTTTTGAAAATCTGACATCTGCTATGAGTTGGGGATCACCCAGCTAGATTAGGTTTTGAAATGGAGTGTATTTCAAACACTGGACAAAATTGTATTAACAGTTGACCAAATAATATCATCTGGAGCTTCAAGACAAGTTGTGTCTTGGCAAACTTCTCCAAAAACCTCAATCCGAACTTAAACTTTTTCGCTTTTTCTGAGATTTGACTCAGGATTTAGGGTCGGAACTCTAATAGCTCAACGTACCTGTAATTGCATTAGCAAGATATGTTTTCCTTCACATGTTGAAGAGTGATCGTAGTTATCGTTGATAGACCTACTGCAGCAGTACCTTCTCTTGGGAAAAGTGTCACTTCAGGGATAATGAACCCTTAGAATGGAATCGTAGTGGTCTTAGTATGTGCACAAATGCAAGTGGTCCACCAAAGTAGTTCGCTGTTGGAGTCAAGTCTAAGGCGCTTTATGACTCCCACCAGACACTGTAGCCTGATAGTCTCAACTCAAGCTACTAACAACCATTAGTCTACTGATAGTGACACTAGTTAGTTCTTTAAACTCTTACTGCAAGGGAGGAGGCCAATGTAATCCATCGACAGAGAGTAAAGATTGATTGATTACAACGAGTTCACCACTTGTGTAATGGCTGGAGGCCTTTGCAGGAAATGTTTTCAACAGAAACGAGGAGTTATGAAATTGTCTGGCTCCAATATCGTGAAATTTGCATTGGTTGGAATGCTCGCCGTTGTCTACATACATTGGTACTGATGGCAGATCAACCGCCAGCCAAGTCACGTCAGAGCCTTCATAAATTCCGGTACAATTATTAAATAACGCTGTTCACAGTCTGTCAGATGGGCACTCTAGTTTGAGGGAATGTGTAACGTCCTGATTTTCAGCTCTGGAGTGGACTTAGATTAGTATGAACACCACACCTAGCCTGTCGCACACTCGGTATGGAAAGAACTTGTTTTCCTGCGACTTTATCGATTTGAGTGAGAATTTATCTAGAGAATCTATTTGAGCTCCAGGATATTCCAAAAAGCCTCTGTCATGCCATTTAATGCGAACATTAGGCATTCAGTTTGTTGGCGGTGAACCTGAAATGCAGAGAATGGTTAGGTTTCCAACGTAGCTGGCACCTTGTCGATGCAAAACAACGAATTAGAGGAGAGATTTTTTGGCAATGCGGCCTATCGACCAATAGCATGCGTAGTTATGATAGTAGCAGCTCCTGTATATCTCTAGTGGAAGGAGCTAGTCCGAACCTAGTAAACCCGTTCTTAGTCTTCCATCGCGCGTTCAGTTCTGACTGGCTTAACCACGTCGCCAATACTGGACCAGGTATGTTCACGCCCAGGCTAGAGTTGTTGGGTATTGCACTCAGCATCTCAGTCCAAGCAGAATTAAACGATAGCTAGTGAGTGAAATTGTGTTGCCGTCGCGAATGAATCAGTCGTGACTGTTCGCGCGATTGGACCTTTAGCCTGGCACTCTGGCTGCTAGTTAACTAACCTAACCTATCGTTCTTTGTGGAAAATTTCTTCGTCGTAAATGTTTTATCCATTCTTCGTCTAGATGTTCCATTTCGACTTCCAAGTGTCCAATCTCTTGACGTGTCGTCACTGCCAATGAGAAGTTGCTAAGCCAATGAGAAATTGCTAACTGCTGTCGCTCGCAAAGAAATTAATCGTTATGTCGTCGAAAAAAAAATGATTTTCGTCGTGGAATTATACGCGACGGTGATAACGCTGCTCATTTCAACAGATTTCTCCCGCTGTTCATCAATGTTGTCTGGTGTTTTGTTTTCATTCGACAATATTTTTGTGGATATTCAGTCTAAGCGATATTTCGATCAGCGATATTTCGAACATTAAATCAATCTAGTTCTTCAATTTTGAAATCAAATTAATTTCTTGTTAATTGATTTCAGATACAACAATTCGGCAGTTTAGCACCAGAAAAAAAAAATGATCGACCTTATTCTTACCGAAGCTATGGCAGGATATTGTGGACATTTGGCGGGAACGTTTAATTGGTGTGGTAGTGAATATATTTTAACGGGAAAGTTTCATGGGTGTGGTGGTAGGGAAATTTTGACGGGAAATTTTTAAGGGGGAGAGAGTCAACAGTTTTATTTGTAGGTGAGGGAGTTTTATGTGTTAGGTAGCAGATAACCTCGCGTTATATATAATTCGATATGAGAACTATTCATGCTGAATTTAATACCGATTATTTTAATGACTTATTTCTACATTATTTATATTTTTGTTAATCACTTTAGGTTGTATCATGAGTCCATATCATCCATTCAACCGAATATTTAAAATTAAAACTTTTTCAGGCGTAACCTGAATGAAATTACGTAATTTGATTGAATCAAATTAAGTATTAATTACGATTCGGCAAGCATGAGATCATGAATGCTGTTCCATCACATAGCAGGAGTGTTCTGGCATTAGTCTTGCACGTAGTCAACTTTAACTTAAACCTTCAACTTGCCTGCACCAAAGCTGATTTAGCGCACGTAACTTGAGTTCAAATGCTCAACATTCACAACTTTACCGAAAAAATTTCAGCACATTTGTTATTTTGAACATAAATCTTGCTATTTCTTGTTCAAGCTGGAACAGACATTCCTCTGTAAATTGTCTGAAATGAATCTTATTCCTGTTCCAGCTTAAGATTTTCTTCGTTTATCATTAATTATCGATTAAAACATTTTGTGTCGATTTGATATTGTTCATAATATAGATTCATATATTATTTATTAAAATATCATTTGAAACTCATTCGCTGGTTCAATCTGCAGCGATTAAATGTTGAAACGAGTAACAATGTTGGCGGCTTCGTTGATCAACAGACAAATGTGTTCATCACTATCAACGAAATTATACATTTACGATGGTTTAATAAGGAGTGACATTCTCGCAACCTATGGCATTCTCTATTTCATATTACGACCTATTTGTTTCGAATGATGACTTCACAAGTCGTCTCACATAATGAATTTTGTCTAATATTATGAATTTTGTCTTATATTATGACTTTCGTCTCATATTATGAATTAGCAGTTCCATATGATGATTTTATCATAACTTCGTGACGCATTTCACAATTCTGGACTTTAAAAGTTTTGTATCATTATTGTGTGTCTTTATGGTCGCACTTAAGTGATTTATTTCATTACTCTATGACTTTAAAAACTCATTTCTCGGTTTTATAGTCGCACATTATGACTTTAAAGACTCATTTCTAGACTTCATAGTAGCACTTGATGACTTTAAAGACTCATTTCTCGCCTTTATAGTCGCATTTTATGACTTTAAAGACTCATTTCACGACTTCATAGTCGCAAATTATGACTTTAAAGACTCATTTCTTGACTATATAGCCGCACTTTATGACTTTATAGATTCATTTCACGACTTCATAGTCGCAAAATATGACTTTAAAGACTCATTTCTCGACTTTAGAGCCGCACTTCATGACTACAGATTCGTTTCACGACTTCATAGTCGCAAATTATGACTTTAAAGACTCATTTCTCGACTTTATAGTCGCACTTGGTGATCTTTCGACTTAGTCAAATGGCGGTAGCTCCAAGCAGCCTCATTAGTTACGCTTTTGCTCGTGCCTTCTTTAGTATTTTACAAAACATGCGTTACGAACGTTTTGGGGCGTTACGGCGAACGTTCAGTTACATCGTAACGAGCGCTTAGTAACGTTACAACGTTCGTATCGTAAGGAACGCTACGTTTCTTTCTATTGCACTCTCCCGAGCGGCGTTCTGTTTTGGATTGGATGAAGACAGGTCTTTTCTTCTTCGTGATGTTTATCCTAATTTCCTTTTTATTAAATTAAAGTAGTTTTTAGTCGTCTATTGAAGTAGTAATATCCGAACGAGTTCTGTTTTAATATTAATAGTAGCTTTTTAGTTATTACTTTCCCGTGCTTTATCTTTAGCTTTCCCCTTTAGACATTTACTGGGCGAGTTATCAGTGGCCATTGCCAGTAGTGAATTGCCTCTATACACCGCCAATGAATTTTAATAGGGTAAGTGGTTCTCTCAAATCTTTGTTGGCGCTTTAGTTAGAATCATTTTGATCTAATACAGCACGACTATGTATATTAGCAGCATTAGCTTGACACTACACAGCACGACTCTGTATAGCAGCAGCATTAGCTTGACACTACACAGCACAAGAGCTTTGAATTCGCATTCAATACATACATATTTACATATTTTCATCATACTCCGATTGTCAAGCCATTTCACTCCTTTTTGACGTAATAATTTCACTCAGCTATTGACTCTAACTTGAGTTTGATTTTTTTTTCAGCTTTCAATATTTGTGTCTCTCAAAGGCACTTCTTTTACCGGAAACTTGATACACTTTCCTCATACTTCGCTCATTTTCAAGCGCTATTTTCATTGCGTTCTTCGATTCAAGTTCGACCGACTCTTCAGACATTGGAACACTTTCCATGAGATTTCACCCTCTGGCCTGAGACACTTTCCATGAAACGTCTCCCTTTATCCTTAGACACTTTCCATGAGACTTCTCCCTCAGGCCTGATACACTTCCCATGAAACGTCTCTCTCTGGCCTGAGACACTTTTCAATGAAACATCTCTCTCTGGCCTGAGACACTTTTCAATGAAACATCTCTCTCTGGCCTGAGACACTTTTCAATGAAACATCTCTCTCTGGCTTGAGACACTTTCCATGAGACTTCTCCCTCTGGCCTGAGACACTGCCCATAAGACACCATCCATCACTATACATTAAGCCACTTCTTTGAGCATATGGACATTTCCTATACTAGAATTTTCTTTCCATTAGGCATTGAGAGCCAATTTAAGTGTGATTTGTACTCTTTTCCATGAGACATTCTCACAAGACATTTCACGAGACATTTCCATGCGACATTTCCATGCGATATTTCCATGAGACTTTTCCATGCAACATTTCCATGCGACATTTCCATGAGACATTTCCATGAGATATTTCCATGAGACATTTTTATGCAACATTTCCATGCGACATTTCTATGAGATATTTCCATGAGACATTTCTATGAGACATTTCTATGAGACATTTCCATGAAACATTTCCATGCGACATTTCCATGCAACATTTCCATGCAACATTTCCATGAGACATGTCCATGCGACATGTCCATGCGACANATGCAACATTTCCATGAGACACGTGAGACGAGCGTCCGGGGCCAGCGGAGGGGTGCAGGCGTTAGCTCCAAGCGGCCTCAGCTCCCTCCTGCTGCGCCTCGTGTCGCTGCGAATAGAAGCAAGATCTCAAACGTTGCGCTGTTAGGTGAACGTTTCGTCTTGAACGTTTGTTACCAGCACGTTTCTTCCTTGATAGTTTGTTCTCAGAACGTTTGTTCCCCGAACTTTTGTTACCTTAAAGTTTGTCCCCTGAACGTTTCTTCCCTGAACATTTGTTCTCCGAACGTTTGTTCCCCAAACTTTTGTAACCTGAACGTTTGTTCCCAGAATGTTTCTTCCTTGATAATTTGTTCTCGAAACGTTTGTTCCCCGAACTTTTGTTACGAGAAAGTTTGTTCCCAGAACGTTTGTTCCCAGAACGTTTGTTCCATGAACGTTTGTTCCCCGAACGTTTGTTCCCCGAAATTTTATTAACTTAAATTTTGTTCCCAGAAAGTTTGTTCCCTGAACGTTTATTCCCAGAACGTTTATTCCCAGAACGTTTGTTCCCTGAAAGTTTGTTCCCAGAACGTTTGTTCCCTGAAAGTTTGTTCCCAGAACGTTTCTTCCCTAATAATTTGTTCTCCGAACGTTTGTTCCCAGAACGTTTGTTCCCTGAAAGTTTGTTCCCAGAACGTTTGTTCCCTGAAAGTTTATTCCCTGAACATTTCTTCACTGAACATTTGATCCCAAAACGTTGGTCTCTCGTACGACCCGGTTGACCTTCCCTGTTGATATTTGTTTCATATCCTCTATCTTTTTTGCTTTTTCACAAAACATTTCCCTTACCAACTACGGCTTGCCTTCACCACCTAAGTTCCACTACTTCTAATTTCTTGTAGTTTTGCTGATGTATAGTTTGCACGTAGGCGCCAGAAGACACTACAGCGAAGTTATTTTCATGCGTATATTTTTATTTAGAAATTAAACTTACAAGGACTTTCAATTGCTCTCAAACTTTCTTCGTTAACAAAATATTTATTTCGATAAATTTAACAGAACAGTGAACTTTGTGCATATTTTTGTTACTGGATAACTATCTGCGGTTATACCAACAAAAACACATCCTAAATCTGAACAAAAGCTACATGTATAAAACTGCTCCCTACACGAATCATCGACAGCTGAATTGGCGTTGAGAAAAATGAAATATAAATTGGGCTGTTAAATTTATTGTGATATTAGGCTAGTTCGACGCATTTAATGCGATAATTTTTATCTAATCAAGCGTTTGCCATCGTGGCATTGTTATTTTTTATTGATGTGGTCTAACCATTATAGGGTATAATTGTCGTGTCAAACACGTACTGTATTTAGGGAAAATTTTCAGTATTTAGGGTAAATTTCTGTATTTATGTTAAATAAAATAAATTTAGCGCTAGCATAAGATTCGATTCCAAATTGTGCTTGTGATATCAAGATTCAGTAATAAGTCTATAGTTTTTTATTCACGTTTATTTAAAAGGAGATTCAGGAAATTGAGGCAGGAACTGTATAGTTATTTGATGAATATTTGATTCGATACATTTTATCGACATGATTTTATTAGCATACTTTTATTGTTTCATTGTAATTCAACTCTCCATTTCTGTAATTTTCCATTTATCTTAATTTTTGGCAACTTTTGAGAAAATTTCTAAATATTTTACAAGTTCCTGTATTTGAAACTTGTGCAAATGTTTTTTGAAAACGTTGGAAGACGTTGCGCATGTTTTTTGGAACATGTTGTACAAGTTAAATAATTATCTTCCAATTATTTTTTATTATTATTTAAGCGCCAACTAATGAACGGGACTCGCCTAGTTACTGCACAGCTCGTTACTCAGATGGGTTTTCCAGAAAATGTTTGCGTTGTTTTTCCAATACTCTAGTTTGTTACTAATCATTTCTGGGTCATTATTTATTGAGTATTCGTATTGCTTGTCTATCGTCGTTGATAAGACTTGCTAGTTACCTAGAACGGAGCTGTCCTGCTCTAGAAATCGAAGGCTGTTATCTAGAAAGCTTCCCTCCCGGGGCGGTTATGCTTAAAGCAAGCCTGGGGATAATTGTCCACATTCCCTATCTTTAATTATCTTCTAATTTATCTCATTTTTAAGAATTTAACGTTCTCAAATACAACCGTGATTGTCGTGACTATTCATAGTGGGGGTTACTTCTTTTAGTTTAATTATCATGATAAAGCGATCCTGATTTTTTTCTCCAATTTATAAAATTTAATCATTACCTACCATTTTATGTAATAATCACAGGTAAGCATTACCTGCCAATAATTTATTTATTCGAACAATTTTTAATTAATCGGCAGACACTGATTAGCTTGCGGTTGACCTGCCAACCCAACTCATTAATATACTGATAGCAAACCAACTCATTAATTTGCTCATTAACAGCAAAGCAATTAGCCATCTACACACTAGCTGCCGTCTATTATACGATCTGAGGTGTAATGAGATTATAATTGTTTATGTGTTCAGAACTGAAGCCGTTGCTGTGAACTGAACAAAATACTGCGATATTACGTATAAAAAATGCATACCGTAAAATAATGCATACCGTATACAAACATACCATTTAAAAATACATGTAACTCTAGCGACGATGTCTCCCAGCGGAGGATGTAATGAGATGATGTGACTAAGTAGGAATACAGTGTAAGTCGTCGATTCTAAGTAGGCCTGTTAATTGGTAATTGAAAATTATAAATAGGTTTTAAAAAATACCGGAAAAAGAAAAAAGAGACACAAAAAAAAAGTGGAAAAAAGAGTTCCAACAAATAAGGAAAAGGTTTACCCAATGCCTAAAACACAAAGGTAGAAATAGTTAATTTCTTCTTATTAAATTCTAAACATCGTAAACTTACAAGAAACTTGGTTAGTTTCTGGAATGGTCGTTAAGGTTGACTGAGCACGTTAAGTACGGAAGTAGTTGTAAACTACGACCAACATTTGTATCAATCCATTTATATTACTCACAGCTTTGTATGTAGAATTATTTGTAACATTTGTACATTTTTAGGTTGATCTTGCCTTTAGTTGTGTACTTTGCGTTAGCTCTTGGTCTGTACGATGTTGAAAATGTCATCAGACGTGTTGAATTTTTGTGTGTGTTGAACGCACGCGCTAGAATCCTCGTTGAATCTTGCATTTTTTCTACAATTCCCCATTGTCGAGTTTGTTGCACCGCGAAATATTTGGGCATCGAGATTTTTAAACACCAAAAGGATTGATGAACTGCAGGTTTTTATATGCAATAAATTACTTGTTTTGATGGAAAATAAAACACGGTTTGATGTGGAAAAACTAATAAGGTTTTATTTGCTGAAAGAAATTATGAATATGTTATCATTTCGGTATATTTTACCTCGAATTTTATGTAAGTTACATACTTGTTTTGATGGGTTGAAGAGATGAAAATAAACTTATAATCAAGAGCCACAATAGCTTCTGATAATCAAAAACATATCCCAAAGAAAATATATCCTTCACTTTCTTTTATCTATGCCTTCCGACTTGCCGAAAATGTAGATAGCTTCTATTTAAATATGCCGTAGTCTTGAGTTCAAAGTTTTCAGTTCTGTACAATATCTCGGCTTATGGTTTCGTTTTAAGGTGCATAGATGACAACAACGTCTTACGTATAGTGCAACTTCGTATCCATTAATGTTAAGACTTCGTTATAATTAGCTAACCCTAAATCACTTCCTTCGTATCAGCTTACCCTAAAGAATTCGTTCTAATCAATTTACCCTAAAGCTCTTCGTCTTCAAAAAATTTACCCTGAATTGCTTATTTGAAAAACTTACCCTAAATCATTTCGTTCTTATCAGCTTACCCTAAATCACTTCGTCTTATGGTAAGTAAATGACTATAATTCCAAAATAGTTAATAATTGAATATAATACCGAAAAGCCGTTATTTTGACGAGTTTTTTCAGAAAAAATCAATATTTTCATCGCATGAAATTCATTTATAATTTATTTGAATTGAACAACGATTTACTTTTTTTTTCTCCCTATATAAATTTTTTACATTATTTTTATAACAGAATGCAGTGCCGCCTTGTCAACTTGGGTTATCTTCTTCACATTTTTTATAATCATTTCACTTAAATACTTCCATATTGCAACTTACTGCATTTCATAATAAGAAAACTTGATGAATTTATGTCCTTCTTAATTTTAAAACACAAAAAATAGAAAAGCACAATTTAAACAAATTTTAAACTTGCGTTGTATGTATATAATGCAACCCTAGAAAAGAACCTTGTTATAAATCAGAACAAATCAAATAAAATGTTAGCGAGTTAATCGATTCAAAAACGTATATAAAGCATTTCGTTTTGTAATTATCAGACTGACAATGCGGCATGAACGAATTGTTCATGAACTCGGCGAATTATTCAATTTGTGTAGATTGTGATCACTCATTTTACGTATATGTTGCTAGCGTCTAAGTTCTGTCGTTCTCGTTCTTCGGTGCAGTTTTTCTTGTTTGAATTTTAGTTCTAAGAACCCGAGCTTTTTTAAGGCACCCTTTGCACTGCCTGACTTTTTGTATTGTCACGGGCACCGTGAATCCCGTAACTGTAATTTCACGGCACGACCCCGCGTGGCTCCCGTAAGCTAATTACATAATAAATCAAATTTTGGAATAGGGGAATAGGTTGAACTTGTAAAGCGCGGTCTTCGGTGCTGGATGACTAAGTAAAACAAGTCCATTGCATTGTTTTTTTCTTTATTTTCCTGTTTTTGTGAATTATTTCTTTCTGTTATTTGTTTTAAATTGCTTGCATCATTACTCATTTCAAATCATGCCTATGATTTTCCACGTTTTTCATTCTTATTAGAAGTGAATATTTAGTTATGAATAAAATTTAAGGCAAACAAAGAGTCTATATAGAAGAAATTTCGAAGACTTCAGATGTTGAAGAATTGTATAAAAATACTTAATTTCACTAAATCTTAGGAAAAACGAAAAGGTGAAAATAAACGAAAAGGTGAAAACAATAATTCCTTGCCAAAAATACGGAGCGGATCACTCCCGTGTTACGGACGTTATATACGGTCGAGCGAGATATTTAAGGCCGTGTAACCGTCGTATAAAAAAAGACCAGAGTTCAGTTTTTGAAGAGATCAAATTACAGTGAATATTTCGATTATAATTCAAATATATTTATTTAATGAATTGAAGTGACTGAAGTAGCAGACTTACCGGAGGTGGCAAGCCTCGTAACATTCATAAAAGTTCTCATACATGGCATTTAAAGATTAAATTTTATTGTAGGAGAAATACCAAGATTTTTAATATACTAATGAAGATAAAGCCGATGAACGAAGCTGAGGCAATTGAAGCAAAAGGAGGATTAGGTGTTAAGCAAGTAAAGAAAATAGGCAAATAAAAGAAATGACGTAAGCGAAAAAATAAATAGTAATAGAAATAATGTACCTAAGCGAAGGAATAAATATGAGTGACAGGAACAAGTGAGGCGTAGAAATTTGTCGAAGTGAAAAACGTCGCGTAGGAGGAAGAACTGATACAAGCGAAGAAAGTAGAAGAAACAATAAAGTAATAGAATGAATATTGAAAGTAACTATTACCGTTACCTTTGCTCATTTACAGTAGATGATGGTGACTCCACATGTGTACGGTTGTAGCTCTAGAAATTTTAGTAAATTTAAGTCTATGTTATTGTTATGTATGTTGTTATCAAGCATTTCTATGTGTTCTCTTTTTTAATATTGCACTTTTAAATACTACAGAGGAGGGAGTGCCTGAACTACACTTCTAATATTGTACGTGATGATGTGTTTTCAACCCATGTCTAGGCAATTAAATTACCTGAGACATGTCAATTCAAGCCATGCCTGAAAAATAGCCAATAGGGCATATTAGCATACTAATTTTCGTAAAAATTGGCCTACCAATTACTATACTAAAGAGCATACCAATTAGCATACGTATTAGTGCACTAATTAGCATACTCATTAACATCGGTATTTGAATAGCTAGTGTATTAGCAAATATACAACAACCCCCCCCCCTAAAGCGGTATCCTATACAACGTCAACTTTGCCGAGCTCTTTTAATAAGAATTTAAGATGAAAAGTAACAAATATATTATGTTTATTAGTTAAACTTGCACGAAAATTCGTTAAAATATTAACTCATTAACGATATAAATTAAGAAAAGCCATTTGAAATGATTATTATAATTTGTGACTTGAATTTAATTATACGTTACTCATCGCAACCTTCTAAAAGAATATGAATTTATGATAAATACGTGAATATATACTTATCCCTGATAGGTACATATATTATATATATATTAATGAATACGCACCGATATGCGTATATTCACGCTGACTTACCCGCTCACTCAGAAAAATCAATGTGTAATATTGATTGTCGTATTACACATTGATAATAATCAATGTGTAATACGACAAACACGAGCGCAAAAGGTGCGCCGCATTTTGGACAAAGGATTACGCATTTCTTTGAGTGCTGCGACTCACGAGTGTAGGCCGTATTCTTTGACTCTGAATGTTTCCGTGTTGATGGCCGTGTGAATCTCCTACTTCTACGAGCTTTGTCCGTATCACTCCTAGATTTCTCTAGATGATAACTATTCTAGTGTTAAGTGATATATCTAGGCTAAGCAACGACTGTTTACAGTCAACTAGGACGACATCGGCTGTGAGAAATAGGCTTTCTGTTTCATTTTAGGGGATATAGGTTACTAGACATGTTAGGGTAAAATAGGCTACTATAAATGGTAGCATAATGTATAGGTACTATACATTTTAGGGTAATATTGGCTGCTAGACATGTTAGGGTAATATTGGTTGCTAGACATGTTGGGATAAAAAAGGCTGTTAGAAATGATAACTTAATGTAGGGCACTATACATTATAGGGTAATATTTGTTACAAGACTTGTTAGGGTAAAATAGGCTACTATAAATGATAGCGTAATCTAGGGTACTATACATTTTAGGGCAATATTGGCTACTGGACAAGGTAGGCTGATGCAGGTCACTGGACATGCTAGCTAGGGTGATCTAGATATGCTTAGATATTTTGGGTTCTACTAAACATTCTGGGGTCATAACCTATAACTATATAGTCCATATAACCTTCTGTAGATATGATGAGACTAAATCAGGCTTCTGCTCAGCCATGAAAATATTGATACTCGTTAAGTTGATTCTGTTTCATCCTTCATTTATTAATAATTGATTAATGTAGTGTTCAATCAATTTAATCTGCATTTAAAATTAATTTGTTTTGGTTCGATTTTGGTGGAGTTTTATCAAGATTAAAAAATATCCTGAGAGGAGTTACATAGGCGCTGGACTTTACGGCATGGAAATGCTACAACATCACAACCTCCACATTAAATACCATAAAATAACTATTTTTTCGTGTATTGCGAGCATGAAATGCTTTCCTGTTTCATCTAATATTTCTCGTGGTGATAATCGTGCCGGGAATTTTTCCGTAACAGAAAAATTGAAATTTTTCCGCGGACAATAGTCCTGTCCCATTTGCAAGCTTTTGTGTTATTTATTTTATTTAAAACAAAGAAATATAATAATACATTTGAATAACAATAACATTCAACACAAACATTCACTTCCACTGACTCATTCATTCATATTCATTAAATCCCACAAGGGAAGTGAGTGAAGTGAACATGTTCATGTCAGTGTTGATGTCGACTTCAATGAAGCCATTTATGTTGATACTGATTTCGATGATATATAGTCGATGTTAATGCCAATGTTGATTTGAAATTCGATTTCAATGTCAATTTTGATGTTGATTTGGACACAACCAGCGTGAATGCGATACAATCAGCTAAGCTCGTGGGTTGTTTTCTCTAACTTCAGTCCATTCAATTTTGGTGTATGAATTCTGCCAGCATTCAAATAATTAAGTTTTATTTGTATCACATCGGAAAAATATCAATAATAAATTCTGTTTGTTATTCTGTATATCTTATTTTAGAATTTAATTAGGTATCTGCCTCTTTCTGCCCATTAATTAGCTATTATTGTAGAAACTTCATATACGTAACAGGAATATTTTGAAAATTTTGTTGATTTCACGCATTAGTGCATGAATTTCAATACACTATGTAATCTTATCGATGAAAATCAAATATTTTTCTTAAGATTCAATTCTATTTCATTTATATTCAAATATTTAGATTGCATTTTACTGGCGTAATTACATTCTAAACATTTTAAAAGACATCAACTTTGTGATCTTGCATTCAAATCACATTCTTACAATTGAAATCTTTGGCATGTTTTTAGGCCATTACAGTGCATTCAAGACTTGCAATTGTAAATTATTCTTCTCATTGCAATTACCCATAAAATATTTCAATTGCAATTCAAGTAGTTGCCACTCAAATTTCAAAATCGCCAATTATTATTGGAAGGCAGTTCTCGACACTTAAATCTTGCAACTACAAGTCAACGAAGCAAAGCAAGATCAACAACATTGTTTCATTGTGTTCATTCATTTTCATTCAAAATTGTGTTTCATTGTAAGCTACAAAGCAGGCTGCATGCGCACCTGTTGGGTGAATACCAATCATTGGCTGGCCATTCTTCGCAGATGATTGGATGTATTTGCTATTGTTATAGAAGCACGTTTGTTATTGGCTATTGTGTGTCTCTACTTTACTGTACCATTTTGATTGGAATTGATTTTCATTTAGTAGTTATAACCCACAGTAGTAGAATACATAAAAGTTAGCGTAAACAGGGTACATCCAACCCACAGTAGTAGAATACATAAAAGTTAGCGTGAACAGGGTATATCCAACCCACATTAGTAGACTACATACAAGTTAGTGTGAACAGGGTAAAGATTGGATAAGCAAGTCAGGGTTCAACACCCACAACTAGCTGTGAAAATTCTGGTCGAAATTGGCGAGTGGCTGGACGGCTAGAAATCGGTTACGGGCCAACATAACATAATCAAAATAACCATACCTACTTTATCTATAAACACGTTTGAGGAAATTGCTTAAGCACATTTTGTCCCACTTCTGGCCCATATGTACATATCTTGCCGCCTATGACCCACTACTTGAGATCTATTACTCACGTTCAGTCCATGACTCGCCAGCGATTTATGTCTACGTGTGTATACAAACGTAGCTTTCCTGCCCCATATGTTATAGCATATGTGGCAGGAAAGCTGTATTATGCAGCCATAAATTAGGTTTCAAATTCTCTCATGTAACATTTAATATGATTACTAGTTAACATTACTTAATTATTACATTTATTTCCTGGCATGTAATTTTCATCGGTAAATATCTCGCCACTAGTCTATTCGTTTTTGTCCAAACATTTCTAACTAAAACGAGACCGGCTCATGAAAACGCAAAATATTGAGCTTAAACAGAGAAAAATTGAGTGCCCGCAAAAACTTGAAAAACGGACGTGTGTTGTATTTTACAAGCGTCGCGCATTTGTAAACCAGGGCCATACTTTCAAAACTCGCTAAGTGAACGTAAGTACTTACGCTCTATTTTCTTGTCTATGATTGGCGGATGAACTTACGATCTCTTAACTTTTTTTGAAAGTATATAGGCCCTGATTTTTAATATACCTNCTCGAAAGGCCGTCAATGATTGGCTGATGAACTTACGATCTCTTAACATTTTTTGAAAGTATAGGCACCTGCAGAGGGCATGGAAACATGATTATGGGATACAAGAGGAGAAACATGCTTGATAAAGAGTACGTATAGAGCAAAAATATCAACGCATGTAGGGGCTGTAGCTCTATTAGGTAATTTCATATCCTTATCATAATATAAGTAACTGATATGCAAGCTTTTAATTGGCAGCAACAGCAACAGATGAAAATCCAGTTTTACCGTTAGGGCCAACAAGTTTTATAAAAGGTTCTGATCAATATGATTTTGGGATTGCACAGCTTGATGTTGTGATACTGAACAATGCTCCTTCCATTAAACATAACAAAGTCTACAAAATTTGAATATTTTCTGATCAACGTGATATATTTTTTTTATAAAGGCCTCACAACACTCACCATTCCAACAAAAAGGAATTGATTTTATTAATTAAAAACGGAATGGTTTCATGTCAATGATCAGGGCCCCGACCTTAACGCCTCTGATGGTGGCCTACACCGACTCCGAGGAGACACGGTTGCAACGAGAGGGTTATGATTGAGAAGTCTTGCGTGCAAAAAGATCTTGGAGTTTGTGTCGACAAGGAGCTAAAATTTTATAGGTATTACTAGAATTTGAAACAAGAACCAACATCAGGGGCCACAGCTATAAACTAAAAAAACTGCGGTGCAACTCATCCATGCGACAACATTTCTTCTGGCATCGAGTCACTGACATGTGGAACAGCCTCCCTGAAGATATTGTTGACGCTTCGAGTATGAATGTGTTCAAGAACAGACTAGACAAGGCTATGCAGGAGCATATGCATGTTTAGTCTTGAAATGCCTCGTATCCTACGGAACAACTGAAATCTTGAAACGATTCCAAACCTACCGTCCGCCGAAAATATTTGATCAGAAGGCAAGTCTAGTCAAGAATAATATACTTTTAAAAATTACTTTTTAAAGACAACACTTCCAAAGAATCCGGTGTCTCCAATCTTACGGATGTATAATGAATTTCTCATTCAATTTTCGAATACTAAAAAATTAACTTTTCAATTTTTTTAATATATAATTTTTTTAAATTATTTATTCTGTTAATTGATTCATGCATTGCCTCTGACTTCACACAAGTGTGCAAAATTTCAGATCAATTAGACAGGTAAAAGTGTGTGAAATATCAGTTATAAGATTTGTAGCTGACAAAATTATTTTTTAAATTTTTTTAATATATAAAATATTTTTTTTTAATTTCTAAAATCATTTATTTTGACCTTTGATTCATGCATTGTCTCCAACTTTTCACAATTGTGCAAAATTTCAGATCGATAGGATAGGTAGAAGTGTATTAAATATCGGTTACAAGATTTGTAGCAGACAGACAAACAGACAAGAAGTGAAGTTAAAGAGAAGTCTTGTAATAATAAAAATATTAGAATCGGCGACAGGCCTTTCTAGGCCTATTCTTCAATGCAGGAGATACTATACTATACTAGTGTGAACGCCTTTTGAATATCAACTATGAAAAAGTTGACGATGGGATCGTTTCAAATGAAAATGTTATCAATTTTGAAGCTGCTTATTAGCTACCAAACTCTTAGTTTATAGCAGAACATTTATTTGTATTATTAAGTTGACTTTAAAATCATCGACGTTTTCTGTACATTAACGTTATAAAAAAATATCCAGGACAAACCGATTGATATTTAGTTAACATTATTGTAGCATATCAATATTCCTGTATGCTTAATGCACCACGAAGAAGAAGAAGAAGCACGTGATAGAAGTCATGACTTTAATTTCAAGTAGAATACGGTTACATACCTCATTATTCACAGATCAATTAGATACCTACAGTCATAATATTGAACGCTTCTCATTTCCAGGCACTTGTATCACCAGTTCCTCAGATCGTAAAGTAACCAACAATTTGAAAATAAAAAAAAACTAAAAAATTAGCTCTGGAATAATTCAAAATTTTAAGTAAATTAACAATATCGAAATTAATCTAAGTTAATATTGAAGCTGAACACACTACTTTTCCGTCCATATAAAAGTCATAATTTGAAATAAATTACTGTTGCGATCTCCTGTGCCATAATTTTACACTGTAATTCAGCGAAATATTCGTGCGTATTTGATAGAGAATTCTTTTAATCGATAAGCGTAAGATGCGCGAAATTAATTTTATATTATATTATATTATATTATATTATATTATATTATATTATATTATATTATATTATATTATATTATATTATATTATATTATATAGTACATAGTATTATATTATAATGTACTACATTATTTAACATTATGTTTACCCAGCATATCTGCCCTGCCCGTAGCTCTCGTCCAGAACTGACAGCCAGGTGTCGCCTGGTCCACGGCCGTACTTATCGTATATACTCATAAGATTCCGTTCATTTTCTTCCACTGTTAAAGCATTAGTATTGACAGAAATTAAAGACGCTATCAAGAGAAGCGTGNCATATGTATTAAATAATCAGTCCTGAAAATAACGAGATTTTGATCGTTAATGAGAAGGGGAGAATGAGACATTCAGTAGAGAACTGCCACACACGTTTTACCATTAACGGTTCAACGTGTTAACTGCTTGAAGTTGAGCAGCGAAAGGCAATTTATAAGCTATAAGAGAAAGCACTGCATGACCGGTTCAATAGCCTTAATTAGCAAGCAGGGCACGTCCAGCAGCTGCAATTTCTTATGTGTTCGATCCGACTTTTTGCTGCTGTAGAACATGGTCAAACTTTCTTCAGGTTTCTCTGGGACACGTTTTCCAAACAATATGGCTTGAAACAGTTTACAAAGCTCATTTAAATATTAATATCCCAGTATAGAGATGTCATCCCAGTCAGAAGACATTATCCCAGTTATGTGATATTATCACAGTTAGAAGACATTATCCCAGTCAGAAGACATTATTCCAGTTTGGGAGCATTATTTTAGTTAGGAGACATTATCCCAGTTAGGAAACATTATCCCAGTTATGTGATATTATGCCAGTTAGAAAACTTTTTCCAAGTTAGGAGACACTGATGCGGGGCCTGTACTGCTTAGATACCTTCACTTAGAACAAGAATAACGAGAAATCAGCTAGCACCCGCCAACTCAGAACCGTACCGAAAGGGTGGTAATTTTCGAGCAATTTTCTCTTCTATATGGAGAATAACCATGCATGAGAGCATACCGTGCAGTGTTAGGTCAACGTCAACAATTTGTTCTGAACGATTGGTTCTTTGTTTGAACGTATTATAACGTAATTTTAGATTATATTATCGGGTACTTTTGGCTTCATAATTACAGAACTATTATTTCAGTTATATCTGACGATATTCGCTTCTGATGACTCATACCGAATTACAAGTCTGTATCTTTTTAAAAGTCCGTCTCAATAAAGATAGAATGTTTGTTGGAATATTTTCATTTGACTCACTTTAATGCATAATGATATTGCATGACTAAATAATGGAGGATTGAAGATGTATTAACATGATATTCGGTGGAAAGAGACTGTATTCAGAAACCATTTGGGGACACTTGTTACTACTCATTAAAAAACACTCGGAGACACTTGTTCTTACTCAGTAAGGGAAATTGGGGACACTTGTTCCTACTCAGTAAAAAATATAACTTAGTACTCACTGAAGTGAGTGACAGAAAGGGCTCATTTTCTCGTCTACGAAAACGTGAAGTCACGTACGGACGGACAGACAGACAGACAGACAGGCGGACGAACATGGCGAGCACAATAGTGCATTTTTTTCTATAAATGAGAAAATGCGCCAAAAACACTTGGGGACACTTATTCCTACTCATTAAAAAACACTCGGAGACACTTGTTCTTACTCAGTAAGGGAAATTGGGGACACTTGTCCCTACTAATTAAAAAATATAACTCAGTACTCACTGCAGTGAGTGACAGAGAGCGCATTTTCTCGTCGACGAAAACTTGAGGTCACGGGCTTATAGACAGACAGACAGGCAGACGGACATGACGAGCACAATAGTGCATTTTTTCCATAAATGAGAAAATGCGCTAAAGACACCCCTTGTGGACCCTTAATGATTCCTACTCAGTGAAATACACTTGGGGATGCTGGTCATACTCAGTAAAAAACTTTAGGAACAATAGTCCCTACTCATTAAAAAAACCTTAGGAAAACTGGTCCCCACTCCAGCAAAAACTCTTGGAGACGTTAGGCTCTCTCATTCAAAGCAACGAAATTATATTGTTTGTTTTATATTTGCTATTTAGTGGGAATAATATTAGGCCAAAATTTATTTAGCTGGTTGAGTTCGACAAAAAGTAAATGTACAAATCTCTCAATTGTTTCCTACGATACGCCCGATATTGCTCATACTGCACTACAGAACATATACACAATAATATGCAAATGAATATTTTCTATGTGGTTGTATGGGAGAGCAATACGGCGAAACTGCGCTGTGAGAGTCCGTTAACAAATAATAATATACAAATAGTACAGCCATGCGGCTATAGTGGTTTGGTGAATATCCCAGCAGTACTGTGCAACATAGAAAAGATTTCTCAACGTTGTTCAGAAATCTTGTTAAGAAAACTTGTAAAGAAATCTTGTTAAGAAATCTTGTTATGAGAAATCTTGTAAAGAAATCTTGTTAAGAAATCTTGTAAAGAAATTTCGTTTTTAATCTAGTTAAGAAATCTTGTTAAGGGGGAGGTATACCCTAAAATTTTCAGATTTGGCATTTTTGGGTTTTAATCTCATCTTAAAGCTGAAATTCTGCTCTTTCCAATGGTACCACTGCCATCTCTGCACGTAAATATTTACGTTCATGACGTCTCTTTAAAGGGAAGCGGGTGGGCGAGTTCNACCACGATGCCTTCGTTAAGCTTCAACCCATGTGTGTGGTTCATTGCTGGACGTGGCGAGAATAGATCGCTGTGTGTATGGTATGAGATATAACACAATAATATAGTTTCGCGAAGGTTTAAGATAAGGCTAGCAGGGTTGAGGGTAAGATGGGCAGATTGAGAGAGAGGTGAACAAGTTTGAAGATAAAAAAAACAGAATCAAGGGTATTTAGCTTGTATTAATCATATAAATTACTTTTTTCTTCACTAATATTGTTTCATTCTGTTATATTTCAACTGTTAAATATTTTGGGCCAGCCGTCACCACAAGAGGGGCTGAGTGGAGCCACGGTGCGCCATCTGCGGGCCCTGGGGTCTGTGTTCGCCCAGCACTTGGCCCCAAACACCGCCTGGTTCTGGGCCTACATCAAGGGTGGCCCAACCCTCGTCGAGGGCCTTACTGCCCCCAGCAAACTAACTGTCAGAATCCCCTTTAATCATTACAATGCATTCCTGTCTTAACTTATAATTTTCTCAGTAAGTTACGTAATTCCGTGTGGGCAATCCACTTGAAAATTTGAATGAGTGTCTAATTTAATGTTATAATGTAATAATGTTATAATGTTATAATGTTATAACATTATAATGTTATAATGTTATAATGTTATAATGTTATAATGTTATAATGTTATAATGTTATAATGTTATAATGTTATTTCTAATTTAATGTAAATTTGAATGAGTGTCTAACTTATAAATATTTATCATATTGTGCGCGTTTGAAACCTAGCACCGTAATACATTTTTAATGGATATTAGGGGCGTATTCAGGACACATAGAATACTTTTCATGTTGGGATATTGTATATAGGGGCTGTTGGGGCGCGTATCCAGGATACATATCGTGTCGGGATATTGTATATAGGGGCTGTTGGGGCGCGTATCCAGGATACTTATCGTGTCGGGATATTGTATATAGGGGCTGTTGGGGCGCGTATCCAGGATACTTATCGTGTCGGGATATTGTATATAGGGGCTGTTGGGGCGCGTATCCAGGATACTTATCGTGTCGGGATATTGTATATAGGGGCTGTTGGGGCGCGTATCCAGGATACTTATCGTGTCGGGATATTGTATATAGGGGCTGTTGGGGCGCGTATCCAGGATACTTATCGTGTCGGGATATNTAAGCTCATATTACAGTGAAAGACATCGGTATTTCTTTGACGATGTGGCGAGAGTAGGGGTGTCAGACTTGAGTGTCTGAAACCCTCACAAATTCCCCCGCGTATCTATCCCCTCTAACAACCCTCACTGCGGTGCCAAAACCTCCCTTTCTTTCTCCATGCCCATGCTACAAACATCGAAGCCAGTGTCGCTCTATCGTTACGAGCTAACTATTGGTCTGAATTGGTCTATGCACATCCAAGTTGTATTCTGTTAATATAATTTGTTCACTTTATTTATCACAAGTTAAATAAAATGTTATTCAGTTGAAAGAATGGGTATTAAAGCCTAAATTATTTTTTGCCATGATGAATTTTACAATAATCACGTCCTTGCTTGAACCGGAAAAATTAAATAAATAAAATGGAAAAAGATTTAAAATGACTGCACATCATTATAAAATGACGGCACTGTTGTGAGCTTGTACTGTGGTCCAGCCCTACACAGCCTGAGATAGCACGCATTCTTACGGCATCTCGTCGGCCAGACGTAAGATAACCAGCCCTCTCGCGTCTCGGCAGCAAACTCGAGCAAGCTCGCTGTGGAGTTCGGGCGGCTTTGAATACAAACCTTAAAGCTGGTAGGCAGAGTGCAGCGAAGTCTGCGAGCGGGGTTTTCGTGACCATCCAGTGAAATCCTTGATCTGCCCGAAGCTCGGCCAGTCGCTACCCTCGAGCTTGTAGTCTTTGTAATATGATATCCTAGCGAGCCCCTTTTTGCAACAACTGGCGGCTTTCAGGTGGCCGAGGAATAGCCAGCGGTCAGCTTTAACTAATTGGACTATCCCGACCGCTGGCCACGTATGATTCCTTTCCCCATATTGAGTTTGCCTTCACCAAGCCGCCCGTCCTAGGGCTGGATTATCGAAACAACGTTACGGGGGAGCGTCTGGGTCCCAGAAACATTTTTTTAATTACGGAAGGATCACTAAGAAACTTGGTACACATGTGTAAAACAGAAATCTAAGACTTTTTTGTTGGTGTAAATTTTTCGAAAATAAAAGAAAACGTGAAAATCTTAGAAAAGGGCCAAAAAGGGGGTACCGCAGAAAACTATCTCCTCCTAGGATTTTCAAGGTACAGCATCGACACACATATCATTCGATGCGTAAAGACCATATCTATCGATTGTTCTTAGCTTTTTTTTCGAAATTCTCATTATTGCGGGTGAGAGGGGGGCATTTTTCGTAAATTTTTCGATTTTCCCCCCAGCCCCTCCTTTTTGCAAAATATTTTCCAACGTATAACTAAATTAAAAAAAAGCTAAGACCAATCTCTAGATATTTTTTTGCGAATCGAATGGTATATGTCTCAATTTCAATTCTGTATCTTCAAAACTGTAAAAGATAGGTTTGCAGTGAGAGAAAGTGCGAGTTTTCAGGAGAGCTGTAAAACCGCCAAACGTTCGCCGCGCGCTATATATAGACATTTTCCGTAACTATGACACCAAAGTTACGCGTTATTTCACTTGTAAGTCAGTCAGAGATGCAGAGAACGACTGCATGAGCACCTTCCCGCTCGATAGCTCGTGGGTTACTGAAGCGCAACGTCCAGAGAGCACTCTGAAGTCCCGTTCACACTAGGAGCAACACACGGGCGTCAAGCGCCTCACCGCCCCTCTATGTGCGCTTCTTGTGGGCAACGAAGCGATTGACGAGCAAGCGATTCACAGGCGCCCTGCCTCATGCAACACAAGCGCCGCATTCAGTAGACGGCTGTCCGTTCTCTAGCGAGGTTTTCTATATACGCTGGTCCTTCACTATGACAAGTTGGCCACTAACGCCACACTAACTAGTAGAGAGGCTAATTGATCTTTGTAGAGAGCTCAGTCAAAGGAGTATAAAAGTCGAAATGCAAAAGAACAAGCTCTGGTGAAAATAGTTGAAGTTTAAAAAACTTTTGTGTACAAGTCACCATTGACGAAGTTCGCAAGAAAATTCATACGTTGCTTTCGCAATTCCGCCGTGAAATGAATTTCATTGCAAATTAATTCCATCTCAATTCCATCATCCTGCTTCTTGATGAGTAGCATTATTTTCTTTAGCAGACTCAAACAAGTTCCCTGGCAGTCTAGTATAATTTTGAAAGTCTGATGCATTTGCAACTGATAATTCCTTGAAAATGTGATAGTGTAAATCGTGTTTGTGTAGATCTTAACAGTAGCACACCCGAGAACAACGGCCCAGGGGCCGGATTATCAAAACATCGCTAAGTACACGTAGCGACATACGTGTGGCGTAAGTGCTGCTATGAAGACTTAACTCTAGCGGTGGTATTATCAAAACATTTGCGCGGGAAGCTACGTACAAGAAACAGTACGTAGCTCTACGCCTGCTCGGAGGTGTCGTAAGCGGAGTTACGTACAAGTTTTGAGCGTGCCGAAGCAATATAAAACTATTGATTTACTTGCAACACGGTGAATTGTGATAGAATTTTGTCAATAATTTAATATAGACATTATATGTGATCGTGCTAAACGGTGTTTTTGGGAAAAAAATTAATTGAGTTAATGCCAGCTAATTTGTTTTCCTTTTGTGCTATAATTTAAAAGCAAATTTTGATATTTATAACTATTAGTTTTACGATCATTCACTGAAACAATATCTTCATGCCTTCCTGATTTAAAATTAAGTTGAGGTTGACAAACTAGCCATTTTTCTAGCTACGTACACAAATTCCTTTCTTTCTCCGCTGATATTTGAACTCCAACTCGCAAAATGTTCTAAATTTTAGGTGGCTCGCGAAAAAAAGTCCTCTCCTCTAATTTTCAATGGGGATAATGTAATTTAGTGCCTTAATTGCAAAAAATTACAATCAATGCGTTGTCTATGCTATTTGGACAACGTCTCACGGATTTCTTCATATGCTCTCTAGTCAGTTAACGCAGATGCCGCTGACAAGGTACAACCTCCTTTCATCCACGCGTATTGCGCACTGAGTCGACAGGAGCTAGAATAGCAAATTCAAAGCCTCTGATTGGTCAGTTAGTTGGATGATTTCGATAATAACTTTTCAGATGAGTCTTGCGTAAGACAGCTTTGTTAATGCCAAATTTTGACTGACTGAAAGTGAACGTTTTTTTGTTTACACCTGAAAAAAATACATTGGTGCTATTAAAGAACAAATTTAAACAGTTTTTATAACAGGTGCTAATTGGTTTTCCATTCACGTTAGAAATTGCACGCAGAGGTAACTCTTTAAATCCTAGAGTTATATGATCATCCACGAAAATCATATCTATATGCATATCGATGAAAATTATATAGAGCTTGCCCAGCCGGCCGTTGTTTTAAGCTCAAATCATTTCTTCCTGTCTTTACTGTCACCAATTGAAACAAGTTTGTAGACGTTGATCTACAACTAAGATGAATCTTCTATTTGTTGGAAAAATATTGATTTTTGGTTTCAGAGGAATATTTTTAGTCCTGCATTTATGCATTTTTTCTCCACAGATGTTGTAGTAAAAAAATATTCCTATTGGATGGAGCAAGACCATGTTTCCCAAGAAGCAATCAAATTGCTGAATTATTGTCAACAGTTGATATAGCAAACTTAATAAATAATGATGGAATGCTCTAAGATTTATTTTAGCTTATAGCCAAATAAACTAAACTATACTATTTTTTTCGATTTTCAACAATCTAACTTTCTAATCTTACGAAATTTCCTTCGTATTATAGAGAAACGAAATTTATGAAATAGGGCTGAAGTGAAAAAATACATCGGCATGGCGAGGATGAAGCATAGCCATGTCATTGATGTTAATGAATTGGAAAAAAAGATCACCGCGTTCCGCAGGAGTAACGAAATATGAAAAAGCCCTGGGGAATTGATCTATAAGCACGCATATATAAGATCGAACTACCTGAATGTTAAAAGTTCATGATATATTCGAAATTCCTCTAGGCCTTTATTTTGTCGGTGATGTTGCATGCAGATGGTAACCTTATTTTAGAAGCGGCTGAACTATTACTCGTGAAATTTGTTACTCGCGAAGTTTGGGAGAATTTTTGAGTTGAATTAAAAAAGTCATAAATACTAATTCAGTGTTATGGCTGAATGATGGAGTGAAATTTTAACTGAAAATTTTCCGCTTTGAAGTGAATAAATTTCCATGTTTTGAGAACATCCTAGTACCTATGATTCAAAAAGTTAAGAATACTAATCCTATTTTAGAAGTGGCTGAAATGATACTCGTGAAATGATAACAGACTTTTTGCCGCTTTAGAGTAAATAAATTTCTAGGTTTGGGAGAACTTTCGATTTTGAATTTGAAAATTTATGAATACTTACTACATTTTAGAAAAGCCTGAACTGATACTCGTTAAATTTTAACAAATTTTTAGCCGCATTAAAGTGAATAAATTTACAGGTTTGGGAGAGCATCCAAGTCGGATTTATCAAGTTATGAATAACAATCCAATTTTAGAAACGGCTTAACTGATATTCGTATAATTTTAACAGACTTTTTGCCAATTTAAATTGAATAAATTTCTAGGTTTAGCAGAACTTTTGCTATGAATTTGAAAGGTTATGAATACTAATCCTATTTTTTGAAACGGCTGAACTCGTGAAGTTTTAACAGACTTTTTTTAACAGACTTTTTACCGCTCTAAAGGGAAAATTTTCGAGGTTTGCGAGAGCTTTCGAGTTTAATTTGATAAGTTAAGAATACTAATTCTATTTTTAAATAGATGAACTGAAATTATAAAAAAACTTCTTGCTGTTTTACAGTGAACAAATTCCTAGGTTTGGGATAACTTCCGAGTTTGATTTAGAAAGTTATGAATATATAAGACTATTTTAGAAACGGCTCAAGTGATACTTGTGAAATTTAAGCAGACATTTTGCCGCTTGAAAGTGAATAAATTTCTTGGAATGGGAGAACTTACGATTTGGATTTGAAAAATCAAAAAACCAATACCACTTTTGAAACGGCTGAACTGATACTCGGAAATTTTTAACAGACTTTTTGCCGCTTTAAAGTGGTTAAAATTCTAGGTTTAGGAGAACATCCGAGTTGGATATAAAAAGTTATTAATACAAATCCTATTTTAATAACCGTTGAACTGATACTCGTGAAAATTTCAATGGAATTTTTTCCGCTTTAAAGTGAATAATTCCTAGGTCTGAGAAAACTTTCGAGTTGAATTTGAAAAATTATTAATATTAATTCTATTTAGAAACGGCTGAACTGATGCTAGTGACATTTTAACCGAATTGGTTCCGCTCTGAAGTGAATAAAATTCCAATTTTGGGAGAACATCCGAGTTGGATTATATGTAATAATACATTCGAGTTTCTGTCTCAACATGAACTTATCGAATATTTAACTATTAGGTGCGAAATCGTATAGCCGTATAAGTGAAACATTTTCATTTTATTTTGATATACCTTGATTTTGTCTCCCCGCTTATCTTTGAATCTAAAGTGTTGGCCTGGACTGTGCTCAACAATCGCCTCCAACGCACCTACACAGAATTTAATTTAATAATTCGATCAGATTGCATGAACATAATTTCATAAAGTGAACAGATAAAAATCGAAAACGTTAACAAGTTGAATTACAACAAGCGAAACAGAAAACCAGTAAAACAGATAACAAATGAAAGGGGTAATGAGTTAATTAAACAGGAAACGAGTGAAACAGAAAACCAGTGAAATAGATAAAAAATGAAACAGAAGTCATTGAAACAGAAAACAAGTGAAGCAGATCACAAGTGAAACAAAGAACAAGTGTAACAGAGAACAGGTGAAACAGAGAACAAGTGTAACAGAGAATAAGTGAAACCGATAACAAGTGAAACAGAAAACATATGAAACAGAGAACAAGTGAAACAATAACGAGTTAAACATGTAATAGTCATGATATATAAAAAACTCCCATCTGACGATGAGTTTAAGAAAAGCGCGAACAAGGAAACTTGAGAAAATAAATGAATTTCCTCACATTTTTGAGACAATTTTCCTGTATGCACCGCAGTGACACACGAATAGTGTTGAGGGTGGGTCGTGGTGACGCATGAATAGTGTTGAGGGTGGGTCGTGGTGACGCATGAATAGTGTTGAGGGTGGGTCGTGGTGATGCCCGTAGCTCTCGTCCAGAACTGACAGCCAGCTGTCGCCTGAACCACGGCCGTACTTATCGTATATACTCTGGAGATTCCGTTCATTTTCTTCCACTGTTAAAGCATTAGTATTGACAGAAATTAAAGACGCTATCAAGAGAAGCGTGTAAAGAAAAAAATACAATGGCATTTTCACTATAATAAAATGTTAAAATATTGATGATTACTTGATGATGATTACTGATGATGATTACTGATGTCATATGTATTAAATAATCAGTCCTGAAAATAACGAGATTTTGATCGTTAATTAGAGTGAGATTTTGTCTCCACGCGTATCTAAGAACCATAAGTTTATTGTGGTCAAGCCACATGCCCTAGACTGTGCTTAACAATAGACTCAGGCACACCTAAACAGAATTTAATTTAATAATTAGATCAGATTGCATAAACTAAATTTAATAAAATGTATCAGATAGAAATCGAAAACGGTAACAAGTTGAACAGATAACAAGCGAAACAGGAAACAGGTAGATCAGGTAACAATTAAGCGAAACGGGTAACGAATGAAACAGGAAACGAATGAAAATATAAGAAGTAAAACAGATAACAAGTAAAACGGGTAGTGAGTGAAACAGAAAACGAGTGAAATAGAGAAAAAAGTGAAACAGAAAACATTAGAAACAAAACAAATGAAACAGAACAAGTGAAGCATAACAAGTGAAACAATAACGCGTTAAACAGATAATAGTCGTGATAGATAATAGGCTCCCACCTGACGATGAGTTTAAAAAAGCGCGAATAAGGAAAGTTGAGAAAATAAATGAACTTCCTCAAATTATTGAGTCAATTTTCCTGTGTATACCGCAGTGACGCACGAACGGTGCTAAGGGTGGGTCGTGGTGACGCACGAACAGTGCTGAGGGTGGGTCGTGGTGACGCACGAACAGTGCTGAGGGCCGGTCGTGGTGACGCACGAACGATGCTGAGGGTGGGTCGTGGTGACGCACGAACGGTGCTGAGGGTGGGTCGTGGTGACGCATGAACGGTGCTGAGGGTGGGTCGTGGTGACGCACGAACGGTGCTGAGGGTGGGTCGTGGTGACGCACGAACGGTGCTGAGGGTGGGTCGTGGTGACGCACGAACGGTGCTGAGGGTGGGTCGTGTTGACGCACGAACGGTGCTGAGGGTGGGTCGTGTTGACGCACGAACGGTGCTGAGGGTGGGTCGTGGTGACGCACGAACGGTGCTGAGGGTGGGTCGTGGTGACGCACGAACGGTGCTTAGGGTGGGTCGTGGTGACGCTCGAACGGTGCTGAGGGTGGAACGTAGTGAAGAACGAATGTTTTTTCTTAATCTACCAAAATTTCTACCGATTAGAGCTTAATCTAACCCGATTTCTACCAAAATTATAAAATTATATATCAAATTATATATTATATAAAATTATACATTATAATCACCCGTAGAAGATGTAACAGATTAATCCCCATTTTGCCATCAGGTACAAACGGGGCGAATTCATCCCCTGCATGAGAGAAGATGGTAGATAAAGGGGTTGAAATGGTCTTAGTAGATGACCTTCCTGGATGATCAACGCAGATAATCAAGTTAGATGAACGAGGTAGATGATCCCGACTCTCGATCACGGTAGATAATGTAGGTTCATTACCTCGATAGTAGCTTTAGTGAATATTTACAGAAGAATAAAAGATCCGTAATGTTCGCTCAGTAGAAGATTAAAATAGATGATATTATCTATCGGAGTAGCACGGTAGACGATGATGACAGATATTCATGGTAGATGATCTCTTCTGACCATCACGGTATATGACCCCGATACATGCGATGCGGGTTGCGGCGTTGCTGCTGCTGCCGCTGCTCTGGTCTTTATCATGGCCAGCATCCGCTATCTTGTCAACCCCCATCACCAACCCAACAAACTCCTTTATCACCCCTGCAAACGTAGGTGCTACAAAGATAAAACCTGCGGGCATCGCAGTAAACCTCAAAACCTCATCAGTAATATTCGATGTTTCCTCGCCAACCTCCGAAATTCAGCCACTCAACCTCTTCGTCGCCCCAACCACCCCCAGCATCCCCGCACACTTCCCCGATTCCCATCTCTCTTCCTCCGGCTTCCCGACCCCGACCACCCATGTTGGGGGGAACATAACAAGGGAAACAAAGGAGTCCCCCGAGGGAGCTAGGACTCCGATATCAAGGGGACCTCACATACTTCAAGGCCTCTCTAGCTTCAACAGGGCCGCCATCAGAACCCGGGACATGGTAGGGCGAGAAAAAAATATATATAAATATTTATATAGATATAATTCCAATTATCCGGAATTTTATAATTTGTGCCCAATGATTTTTTAAATTGTAAAAAAGGTTAAAGAAACTTGGCCCGGCTGGACCTATCCACTGAATAAAGATGTCTAGCAACGTTAAAAAGTCTTTTATTCACACCGAACTATAACTCTAACCTAACGAGGTTGGCGTTTTTTATAATGTCCTGTAGTGTAGTTGATTTCATTTTGCGACCGGTTTTTAAGTACCAACTAGTTACAGAATATATAACCGGACGCGATATTTCAACTAATCACAATCACGGTATTGCGAAATATTACCACATACGTATATATGATTATATAATATCTAATATCATATTAACAATGATACATAATAACTATAAACACTAACGGGTGGAGGGAACTACTTAATATTTACTCATCTTCCTGCGTGAGCTCATTTTATGAGATTCTTTTGTTAGTACATCACCATAAATCCCCCTACATCGCCCTGCAGACACTCAGCGTGGACGGGACGAGGCCAGATGCAGTCAACCCTCATCATAACGTTGGCTTCCTCGTGGTCATCTTGCATCAGGTGACGCCATCTCATTACCCCAGCCAGACACTACCACCATCATTACCTCACAACCTCAAGCCCCTCATCACACCATCGCTACACCATATAACTCCAATCACCTTATTGCCCTTATGACCCTATAACCCCATGACCTCACAACCCAAACAACCTCAAAAAACCTACCCTGTGCAGGCGACAGGCCAGCGGCTGGCGGCCCCCCAGCTTGTGCAACCCTGGGCGCTGTCGGGGACGCTGGAGGCGCTGCTGGACGCCGTCCAGCCCGGCAGGATCGTGCTCATCGTCCTTAGGGTTGGTGAGAGGGTTGATGGCAGGGTTTATTGACAGGGTTGGTGGCAAGGTTAGTGGCAGGGTTGATTGCAAAGATAGTGGCAGGGCTAAAATAGTGGATGATGCACCACGATGCCTTCGTTAAGCTTCAACCCATATGTGGTTCATTGCTGGACGTGGCGAGAATAGATCGCTGTGTGTATGGTATGAGATATAACACAATAATATAGTTTCGCGAAGGTTTAAGATAAGGCTAGCAGGGTTGAGGGTAAGATGGGCAGATTGAGAGAGAGGTGAACAAGTTTGAAGATAAAAAAAACAGAATCAAGGGTATTTAGCTTGTATTAATCATATAAATTACTTTTTTCTTCACTAATATTGTTTCATTCTGTTATATTTCAACTGTTAAATATTTTGGGCCAGCCGTCACCACAAGAGGGGCTGAGTGGAGCCACGGTGCGCCATCTGCGGGCCCTGGGGTCTGTGTTCGTCCAGCACTTGGCCCCCAACACCGCCTGGTTCTGGGCCTACATCAAGGGTGGCCCAACCCTCGTCGAGGGCCTTACTGCCCCCAGCAAACTAACTGTCAGAATCCCCTTTAATCATTACAAACTTATCATGTTGGTATATTACCTGGACTTGAAAATGTAATCTTAGTGGGAGAATATGAAATGCTTTAAGGAAAGGGAAGAAAGGATTTGATTCAAAATTAAAGTTTAATTTCTATATTTTCGTTTATTTATACGTGTAATTTAAAGATCCAAGTTTTGAAACGAAAATCAATTGAGTCTTATATGTTTTGTGTAAAATGCGAATTTGAACGGATATTCATTCAATCATTAAACATCGATTTTATTATCGATAAATGGATTCGACATCAGGCAATGATGGAATTCGGCATAACTGGAATTATTCGAGGTAACCTGAGTGATAGGAATCGGGAATTCAGAATTTTGAAATTGTAGGGATTATCGAGCCGGGTTTAGGGCCAAGCTTGCCTGCCAATCGTTGATATTCTCATCTACAAATAAATTTTACAATAGCTTAACAGCTCCAGCAATGAAAAATGTTGCAATTTTCACAATTCCTTGTGAACATTTGCGCCCTTCAATCTCTTTTAGCTCTACAATTCTCACTGGTTGTTTAATCAAAACATGAATGTTATTTTAAACACCCACTCATCAGGCAATATGGATCATTGCAATGCATCTCTTTTCCCTACATTTTCAAATCGAATGAAGCCGCACGAGGAATGTTCTTCGCTGCAAAATATTAACGCATATTTTTGAGCTGTGAATACAGGTGCTTCTCCTCAATAAGACTTACTTTCTTTGTTGGATAACACGAAAAATTGCTTGGTCCTTGAGCTGTATGGAAAATCGCAGCCCTTATGCAGTTTTTAAGAAACAATAACCGAGAATACAAAGCAGGTTATATATAGCCACAATAATTCACCTTTATATAAGTAAACAATAAATTTTGTAACCTAGCAGGTTACAATATTCAATATTTCAATTTTGTTTATATGAAGATAATAAATGAATTTAACGAGTGTCAAAATTTAATGCAAAATCTGCTAACTTTCGCGCCTAATTCGCCGCTGGCATTAACGGCGTCGGGAGTACGCCCAGAAATTTTGTGGGTCATCATATGCAAACAGTGACACACCTCCTACACGTAGAAGTGATACGCTTTTTTCCGGGGGAAATGGGTTAGGATGATCGGCACAATGGCAAGAATTACATTACTAATCGTACAAAGTCAAACTCATTTTTCTCAGTGTATAAGCAAACACTTCGTTGCAGGAGCAGCAGCAGACCACAGCGCTTCACGTGGAGGCCTGGGCGGCTTCAGCAGACCATGAAGCAGGTGGGGACAGTTTCAGCAGACCATGAAGCAGGTGGGGACAGTTTCAGCAGACCATGAAGCAGGTGGAGACAGTTTCAGCAGACCATGAAGCAGGCGGGGACAGTTTCAGCAGACCATGAAACAGGTGGAGACAGTTTCGGCAGACCATGAAGCAGGTGGAGACAGTTTCAGCAGACCATGAAGCAGGTGGGGACAGTTTCAGCAGACTCTCATTCACCAACACTGTGAGTGTAATCTGGTTTTGAAGTGAGTAATATAACTTCTCCAGTAAATAATCATATTTCAATATAATTACCCATAAATAATATTCAATATTATGTATATTCTCAACAGATTGCATCTTAATAGCCATGCCCGTGTGGTGGCTACTATCCACCACACGGGCTGTTAAAGTTCTTTTTTATTAATTATTAATGACTATTAAAGTCCTTATTAATTCAGTCTCGGCTCGTCAAAGACCAATATTTTCTTCATTCTTAATTTTGATTCTGCGGATTTTTCTTTCATTTTCCATCCTTTCTTATTACTTTACTGATGGTTAATAAACATACTCTTCTTCTGACGTTTAAATTCCGCAAATCCAGTATCATCAGATGCTCTCACTACCCATATATTCATTTATACCAACATTTTTTCTTCCCTCATTTACGTTTCCTTCTTCCATCATCTTCACGCTTTCTAAAGTAATTTAATATACCACAAAGGTGAATTCCGCTGCTCTAAATTCGCACCAATTATCATGCAATAAATTATTAGGTAAAATTAAGCTTTAATTATCGTCCCAAAAATGGGACAGTAAAATTCCCGGGCCCAGATTTGTGTGAAATTAAGCTCCAATTACCGTCCCAAAATGTGCACTTTGGTCCCCTGGGCCCAGATTTGTGTCCCGCCTGGCCCCATGACCCGCCGTGGGACGCGAGACGGGCGCTGTGCGACTCATACGAGCTATACGGGGACTTTTGTGACTGCAAACGTCCCTACGTCCCGGACTACAGGGACCAGGTGGGACTTAGCAATATACATCATACTTACACACCACACTTATACACAACACAATTACACACCACACTTATACACAACACAATTACACACCACACTTACACACCACACTTACACACCACACCTACACACCACACTTATACACCACACTTACACACCACACTTACACACCACACCTANAGATTCTAACTTGAATAAATGCACGTTTTACCGCTTTATTATTTTAAAAAACAAAAAATAATTTTAATAACAAAAAAGTAGGTCCGAATAAATTTATGATATGAACTACCGCTTTACATAGAGACAAAATTATTTTAATAAAAAAAGTATATCCGAATGAATTTATGATATTGACTACGGAATTATAATAATGTTAATGTGAGAAAATTTTATAGTTACATCAATTTACTCCATACACCACAGAAGTCTCAAGTCAGTGTTCCGGGCAAGCGGTGTGAGCCTGGCTCGTCTAGTCGTAGTCTCAGACTCAACGTATTCGGAGTTGGCGTTGCTGTGCAAAGCCCTGCAGCTTCTGCACGTCGTGCTGCCCAACGACAAAGTCTTCGCCGTGGAGAGCATCGCTCAGCTCTACTCCAGCGCCGTCACCTTCGTCCTGGAACGCTTCCCTGCAACAGACTCCATGATATTCCTGGAAGATGACGTCGAGGTGTCGCCTGACTTCTTCATGTGAGCGCAAGTGTCGCCAGATATTGTCTCTGAACCCCTTCCTGATCCTGACCCCATTTTTTACTCAGACCCATTACTGTTCTTAACCCTGTTTCTGTCCCTGAGCCTATTTCTCTCCCTGAATCTATTTCTGTCTCTTACCCCCTCTCTGTCTCGTACCCCATTTCTGTCCCTGACCTTATTCCTGACCCTATATCTATCACTGACATTCCTGACCCTGATCCTATCCCTCACTCACCAGGTTCATGGCTGCCACGGCCCCCCTCCTCAAGACTGACGCAGGTCTGTACTGCGTGAGCGCCCACAACGACCTCTCGTACGTGCACAACTCCTACAACACCACGAGGCTCCTACGCACGGCCAGCATGCCAAACTATGGGTGGTTGGCGCTAACTTCATTCCTGCTCGAGATGGTCGAGCTCATCAACAAGGGAGGTGTGCCGTATGACTGGGACATCGGCGTCTACATGAGCCTGCGACGAGGTCGCGAGTGCATCGTGCCTGAGGTAAGATAATCAATGTTCCTTTAGTTCAAAATTGATACTAGGTAGCTTGCAATAATGAGTGTCGGACGTGACAGTCCCGGACACGCTTTAGCTCCGCTAAGTATCACAGCGCCCTCAGCCTCTGGCAGACAAGTCGTCACTCTCCCCGGACTCTAGACCATGTTAGTGACGCTGAATCTGTCCGTAACACACACCCTGGCCCAGACCCAGACCCTGGGTTTAATCTTCGCCCTCTTTTTGATCCTAGTTAAGCAAGTCTTTTTTAAATCTCAGTTAAAGAAGAGTCACGCCTCCTGTAAATGTGCATGTGTGGAAATTATGCAGAGATTCAATTTATTATTTTATTACCGGCATTGGAAATATGGCCTGACACTACCGCCCCTTGCTCAGGTCTCGCGCTCCTTCCACTTCGGCAGCTCGGGCCTACACTTGGATCAGTATGCATACGCCGCCCTAGAGGCCTGGCAGAATATCAACAGGGCGGCGCCCTCCGAATACGACATCGACGGGTGAGTGGATGGACAGAGGAGATTCGAGCGACTTGAAGAGATTAGAGGGACTTGAGGAGACTTGAGGTCATAGAATAACCTGATTATAATGCAGTGAAATGGCCCACACCACTCTCGAGGACTGGCAGAACATAAACAGGTAGCCATTGATTATAATGCAATTAAGGGACGTCAGGTTGAAATTCTTGATATGGTGGTTCATATATTCGCGATCAATTCAGCCGAAAACTTTTATCAGCTTCAAAATATCAGGTAAATATAAAAGAAAGATATAGTTCCAGATTTTTTGGTCAAATATGATATATGCACCTTCTCTCTAAAAATAAATATATCTCCTCATATATGTTCTACATCTCTTCATCGGGACAATGTGTTCAATATTAATTTTTCTATTTATTTGACTATTGTTTTTCTTCTGGCCTTATTTACATGAAAATTTTTAGATCTTGCGTTCCAAACGATATCAGAGGAGCAGTACCTTCTGATTCGGGTAATCAGAAGCTGGCGCGACCGTACGTTTTGTTTTGTCCTAGGATAATTCGTAACACAATCGAGTAAGAACTATAATCATTTCCTAAAACAAGCAGTTAAAAGTAGACTTTAATAGCGTGGCATTTGTAGTAAGAAAAAAAGACTGCACTTATGACTGAATATTTTTTTCATTAGTTATATAACCGTTATGAATAGCGCATTATTTTAACATTTATTAATAACGCATTTGTTACTTCTTAATTCTCTTACCCACAGCACGAACAGAGAGCAGACAGAGCACCGATGTGCTCATTTGCAGGACCAAATTATTTGTGAATGACCAACGCAAGGCAAAATGTGCTCTGCCATTTGGACAAAAATCACTCGTTTCTATGAGTGTTGATGGGAAAGACCCTTAAAATTGATATAAAATTGTCGGATGATATTCTATGATACGCATTAATATATATTGTACCTTATAAAGAGGGTTAATCCCAGGATCTTCAATTCGGCGACGGTTCAACAAAAAATTTCGAATCTTGAAATAGAAAATACTTACTGTAAATACTTCTCGGAAATTCTTGCCTGATTTCATTTAAAAACTCGATTATTATTATACAAAAGGAATGATATACGAATGATATATTTCTTTTGCCCCATATATCTTTATTAGGGTTTTTCGTGATTCCCATGAAGGTTCTTTAGAAAATACAGGCTGAGGGTACATATTCTGAAGGGTCTAACTTAAATAAACGCACATTTCACTGCTTTACAGTGAGACAAAATTATTTTAATAACAAAAAGTAGGTCCGAATAAATTTATGATATGACCTCAGAATTATAATATTGTTAATATGAGAAAAAATTAATAGTTACATCAATTTACTCCATACACCACAGAAGTCTCAAGTCAGTGTTCCGGGCAAGCGGTGTGAGCCTGGCTCGTCTAGTCGTAGTCTCAGACTCAACGTATTCGGAGTTGGCGTTGCTGTGCAAAGCCCTGCAGCTTNGCTTGAAGAGATTCGAGGGGCTTGAAGAGATTCGAGGGGCTTGAAGAGATTCGAGGGGCTTGAAGAGATTCGAGGGGCTTGAAGAGATTCGAGGGACTTGAGGAGACTTGAGGTCATAGAGTAACTTGATTATAATGCAGTGAAATGTCTCATGCAGCTCTCGAGGACTGGCAGAACATCAACAAGGAGCTCTTGATTATAATGGAAAGGGCATCAGGTTGAAATTCTTGAAATGTTGGCTCAAATATTCGAGATCAATGAAAATTCATAAAACAAGGCTTATTTATAAATAAAATTAAAGTTCCATATTTTTAGATCAAATGTTATGTGCACTTTTTCTCTAAAAAGAAATATATCTCCTCATCGGGACAACATTTTCAATAATAATTTTTACATTTATAAGACATTTACTATATTCTTCTGGTCCAATCGATTTGCATGAAGATGTTCCGATCTTGTAATCCAAACAATATCAGAAAAACAGTACCTTCTGATTCGGATAAGCAGAAGCTGGGGCGACCGAAGTTTTGCTCTGGCCAATGATAATTCATAACACAATTGAGTGAGAACAATAATCATATCCTTCGACATGCATGCAATTTAAGTAAACCTCAATAACGCGACATTTATATTAAGAAGAAAAAACTACACTTATGGCTATGCTTCTTTCGTTTGCTGCGTAAAAATTATAAATAACACATTTGCTAATTCTTTTCGACTAGGCAAAGAAAATTGCTGTCGTTTCACGGCAATGCTTCTAATTAGTTTTGTAATTGCAACTTCACTCCAATTTCCAGGCTCAACCCCGAGAATCACGAGGTGGCAATCCACGAAGCCTTCTCACAAGCAATTTTTCTGGACCCGTCCAAAAATTCGTTTTGTACAGAAGTGTTGCCGGTTGATCCTCTGTTGCCGTACGTGTCAACAGGTGCACGTCAAGAGGTGCACGTCAACACCGATATTATTGAAGGTAGTGTTGATACATTTTTATTTCGACCAAAATCTTAAAAATAGCCATGTAAATTAATTGCGTTCGAGCTTTAAAAGCATTCAGTTTAGTGTTAGGCAAGGAAATAAATTCATGACAAATAATAAAATTAAAATATTTAAGTCAGATTTTTGATCCAAATAAACTTAAAAAATTCTCCAAAAAACAACTCCAAAAAAATTGATCATACAACAAAATATTACCCAACGGAGAATGCAGCGCATGAATATTCAGCCAAAAATTTTATTGAAGGTACAAAATCCAATACTAATGCTATCAAAAACAAATAAGGTCTTCACCCGTCCCTACAAGTTGCCTGGGTGCGTGAGATGTTGCCAGATAACATCACAGTTGGTGACTTCACCCCAGAAACAATCCTAGTGATGTTCTTTGAGATGAACAACACCGACGAGCTCATGTCGGACGTGTTCGGGGAGCTGGCTCTGGTCAGTATGAGTCTATCATAACGTATAAATTATATATTCACTATGTTAACTAACGCCATTTATCTTTACCTAATATCGACAACATTGTAATGAGAGTAAATTTTATTTGCACTAACATACAAGTATACACGCGGACAATTTCAACGTTTATCAAAGCTTTCAGTAACACTTGTGTTGTGAGTCAATTTCATTATAAAATGTGTTACTAATTTATTGTACATAGTTTATGTGTTTCCTTATTATCTATTATTTATTAATATATCCACAGTGTTTACGCGTCCATTGCTGCACCATCAGGGAGGCACACAACGGCCTCATGCGCCTCAGACTAGGACCAGCCCACCTCTACCTAGTGGGGTACCCCACCTCTCCCTACAGGTGGGTACTGCAACCCACCAGGCCTGGTGGGGTACCCCACCTCTCCCTACAGGTGGGTACTGCAACCCACCAGGCCTGGTGGGGTACCCCACCTCTCCCTACAGGTGGGTACTGCAGCCCACCAGGCCTGGTGGGCTACCCCACCTCTCCCTACAGGTGGGTACTGCAGCCCACCAGGCCTGGTGGGCTACCCCACCTCTCCTACAGGTGGGTACTGCAGCCCACCAGGCCAAGTGGGGTACCCCACCTTTCCCTACAGCTAGGTGGGTACTGCAGCCAACAGGCCTATAGTGTGGTAACCCACTTCTTCTTACAGGTAGGTACTGCAGCCCACCAGGCCTAGTGGGGTACCCCATCTCTCCCTAAAGGTGGGTACTGCAGCCCACCAGACCCAGTGGGCTAACCCACTTCTTCTTACATGTGGGTACTGCACCACACCTCTTCCGAGTGGGCCTTTTCTTAGAGGTGAGTCGAACCTGCACACCGACGGCCTGCATGTGGGCTAGACTCAAATCAACTACTGGCAGGTGGGCCATGCCCACTTTAATGTAGGTTTTTCCAACTTCAAAGTGGACAATCAATACTTTGAAATAGACTACTTCTTCTTGTGGAGCGGTACATATCTTAAATATGACGAGCTTGAATGGTTTTCAACAAAGGCTTTTAAATTTATAATAACACAAATTTGAGCAGTGATATCATGAAATATTTCTAGTTTTTAAGCATAATATATTAATTCAGCCGTAATTCATGATAAACGGTCAAAAATGGAGGTTGCGGCGTCAGCGATTGAAGGATAATGATTTTAGGGCGGAAGAGATGAGCACCGATATATCTTCGCCCATGCAGGGGCCGAAAAAATGTACACTTTTGAGTGCGTTTTATCCTTATTATATACAGCAAGCAGCCCTATAACTGCATAATTTTTCACTGGTCTGTAGCACCAGGGAAGGTCATTGGCAATCATAATATACCAATCACATCTTGCCCACTACACCGCATCAGATTCTCATATTAAATGAAAATATTTTCGTCAGATTGCAGCATTCATCATCTCCAGGTGCTCTCATCCTCACGCACAATGGTTGGTACATATTTCTTCATTTGAGTGTGATTTATATTTTTTCCCCGTCAGCCACTACAAGCCGGACTCACTGCCGGTGTTCCGCTATCGTCGCTCAATCCACGGGACGCTGGTGACTAAACTGTCGGAAGCCGTTAAACAGAAGAAGGGCTCGAGAGTTCAGGAGGACTCTGGGAACCCGCAGGATTCCATGATGTTGAATAACCTAATGAACGCGGAAGACTCCACGAATCTTTAAGACTACATGACTCAGAAGTATTCGGTGTTTCCGGAGAAGTCTCAAGTGATTCAATTCAGATCACCTGAAAGAACTCATGAATATTCATAACCACAAGCCCACGAAAGCTTAGCTCCCATCTCTCTTCTTTGCCTACCAGTCGAAATATTTGAGCTGCACCTTCTTGGCTCATTGTAAGCCATCCTTGCCTACTTTGGCGGCTATTTATCGGTCCTTATCGGCTACTCTCCTCTCAATCGCGGACTGGAACGCGGAGGATTCCAACTCACGATTACTTACAGCCAGGCACAGCGGCACTGGCGATCCGTCTCTCGAAAACAGTCAATAATGCCAACCTCACTCTTCTCCTCATCATGATTGTGCACTCAGATTTCCATGACATTCCGATTCACTGGCTTTGCTGCTATACCGTAGAGGCGGTCTGACGTCCTGCCTTGACATAGAAAGCAACCCTTCTTCAGAGCAATTCACACTACAGTCCCCAAATGGTTATTATATCATCTGCGCTGCTGGACCACTTCATCTCAGATTGTCCGGTCTCCAACAATGCTTCTTGCCCTGACGACCTCACCATTTTCGTTTCTACCCAAACGCTCGATGTTGCGCAGGCGGATGAATCCAAAATTTCCTGACCTGCTGATGCTCACGAAAGAGGACATCGTTGCCACCTATCAGACGATGAGTCTTAAACCACGCAGCCCCCATCTCTTACCCTCACTTTCCCTGTTCCTCTCGCGTCGCAATCCTACATACTTTTCAGTACTAGGCTGATGGCGTGCTCCAATCCTTGAAATTTTAACAAAAATTTATTTCTGTTGGCAAAACGACCTTAATCGTTTAATTTTGGCTCAATGTTAAAATTTTTGAAAGTTGAAAGTAATTAGTGAGTGCACACGTCCTGAATGCGTTATATACACTGTTCAATTGTTAAATATTAACCTACTGTGTCAAGTCGAATGTTAAGAGCCTCTTACAGCTTCATATGATGAGGCATATTAGAGGCTGTTAATAATATGATATTAATTTGAAAACGTAGCGTATTTCGATGAATATCGGATTCCATTCTCCCGGTCTTTTTTCCATTTCCTTGCCATGAATATATTTAGATATTCAGATAAAAATAGTATACTGTTGAAAAAGTGGCCAAAACGGTTCTGAGTAAGAGGGATATTAAAAAAACGTATGGAAATAAGCGGTTATTGAATTTAATTTGTAATCAAGTCATTTTATCAACATTTTATGCGCTATTTTGAATCAATTGATTAAGTATGAGTATTTCAAAAGCTAATTTGCAGTTTAAAATAGCTTTCACTCTCAATTCCACCATTTTTATTGAAAGCCGTTCGATGTGAAATCACAATAAAGTTCCAACTTTACAGTTCAGTGTTTATACACGAATATATATTTTTCACTGATGTAGTTTAACGGAAAGTTTGTAAAGAGACAAAGCATTGACTGCTGTTGAGTTTGTGAACTGTCATAAAATGGATGAAACATGGCACTCCAATTTAAGATCGTTTCGACATAAGAAAACGCCATTTTTCATCTTTTCAGTAAAATTTTCAGATATTAAATAAAAAAAAAACAGAAAAATTACATTTATGCTAAATAATGCCCAGTTTTTAATGCTTTTTTCTTCTCCTCCAACGAATGAATTTTCAAGTCCTGGTAATTTATCCTAATCATCGATTAAAAGTTTGATGAAACTTGGAATTTTACGGACAAATAGATGAGTTATTGTATTATATTGGTTATTGTGCACAATTAATTCGATGAAGTTTCCTGAAAATTCTACTGCATTCGTCCGGTGCAAGCCACTTCAAGGAAAAATAAGTAATTTTTAACTAATGATATAGCTCGGAAATTGTTTAATTATGTTTTATTCTCAGACTCAGCAGAAGACGCTCAGTAAATAAAATTTAGTGTATTTTCCTAGAAGTTCAGAGCAGGGCGTCAAACAAGACACTTATTAGAGTCCTACTGAAATATTCATGGTAATGAGAATTGTCCATAGAATAGTTTAGCCTTTATACTATTTTTTATCAGTTATTAAAACCCCCGTCAACATAGGCAATTAATTTTAGCTATCGTATACATTCGACAATTTGAGACACTTTTTTCCGAAGATTGTTGGCAGTTAATTATGGCACTAAATTTTTACGCTGAGAATTTATATGACAAGCTTCGAATTAATTTCTTATATAACTTGAATTTAGTTTCCTCGAGCGGCCACTTAATGAAATTATATTGTTTATAAAAGCTGTTAAAAGTAACACTTGAAGATCACTGGGAATTACGTTAATCAATTACGTTAATTAATTAATAAATAAAAAAGTAATTGATTAACAAAAATTAATAGATTAGAAAAAATTGCTTAAAGATTCAAATTAAAAATTAGCAATTAATTAATTACATTAATTAATTAATCACATTATGCACCAATGCAGCTCCGCAACCTAACGTTGCAACAGCGCGATGCCCGCACTATTTGGCTGAAATTTGGATCTCAAGGAATGCCCATTCAATATTTCCTGCTGAATAACTTTCAATGAACTTTTATCTCTGATGTCTACATCGCGTTCTATCTGTCGTTTTTGTTTTCGGAAACCATTTGCGGTGATAAAAAATTTATAAAGGTACATGGGTGATAAATTTGTCTCTGTCACTAAATTCATGAAGTGACGGCAGACTAAGATGAAAGGCGAAACGTATATTATAGCTAATGTGGGTGCTGAACAACCTACCATGTTTAAAGTTCCAGCTGGTTTATAAGTGTCCTAGGAAGGTTAAGCGGTCTGGTGGCTTAAACAAACTGCTGTTATTCACACTTATATGTTTGCCATGAGATTGTTAAGAAACTGTTCCCCAATATCGTTAACCCAAGAAAATTTCCCTCTTGAATAGTACCGTCTTGCTGTGTCACCCTCTCTATAGAGGGGGAGTGACTTGCAAGTCTAGAGGAGTTGTGTCTCGTAGGTCTAGAGAGGCCGTGTCTCGCAGATCACACGTCTCGTGCTGTTGCACATAGTGTTGGAGAAGCGATACATCCACACAAATCCGGTCTGCTTACCTTGCTTGGTGAGGTAAAGGTTAACTTTGCGGTACTGATCACAGTCGTCCAAAATGATCAAATCTCCACCGATGAGTCCACACTGGGTGCGAGCGGCGCCCCAGTGATGTTCTGCCTGGATCACGTGCACGCACTGCGTACCCACGAGCACGAATGGATGTGCGCACAAGCCTGCAGGAGTACATGAATTGATGTAGAGCATAAGAGGGACATGAGTGGTGGCCCGGTGGTTACAGTTCAGAGTACCAAGATTGGCGCAGAGAGGCGCGGGTTTGATCCCAGCTCTGTGCGCCAGTTTCTGGTCAGAATCGGCAAGGAGGCCGGGCGGTTAATAAAAGAAAATTTGAAGCAGTGAGTTGCGAGTTCAAGCCCGCAACAAGCAGTGGATGTTCTGCAATGTTAAGAATCGGCGATAGGCCTACGGCCTAATAAATGCTGAACCGTTATATTAATAATATATTATTACATATGCGTGATAAACGGTTGCGCTCAAGATATAATTTTTTATTATTGATTCAATATAAACCCTTAGGACTAAAGTCTATTATGATGTTAAATAAACAGAAGGTAGAGCAAAATAAATCATCATGTAAAATCAATTTCTAATTCTTTTCATAACTTTACCTTGACTTTGAGGTTTCCTTTACTCACCGCGAATAGGGATCCTAGAGCACACAGGATACACACCCGCCTCTTCGCAAGGGTAATCGTGCACTGACCAACCACGATGAGGACTGATCAGAGCGCAGTTCTCCTCCACATTTGAGGGGGAGAGGCCGCTGGGTTCTCTCTCCACACTCACAGTGTTCTGATGAATAGAAAAATAAGAAACTGCATGCCACCAGAACTTGTTCCTAGCAATGTGGCATACAAAGTCTTGAAGGATCACGGTGTTTAATGGGCTAGTATGGCAGTATCTCTTTAAAATTGGAATTCTTGTTGCCTTCAAAATCAATTGAAAGACCAAAATATTAATGTCTTTCGAGTCTCTTGACTTGTTCAGTGATAACATTATTATAATTTGAAATCTTGTTGAGTCCGACAAGCCAGCAGTTCATGTCTTGTTGACAGAGGTTGATATTGAGACGTGAAATTTCATGACAGCGATCCCCGGAGGTATTTGGCGTAAATAGACATGTCCTGTGTAGAAATTATGTAAAGAGTTATGTTATGACCATTGCTTTTAAAACCATTGGGCCAGATGATTTAATTTCCGACGCATTTAGTGACTGTTTGGGGACCTAGTAGATGATGGCTTGAAAATCTAGTGGTATGGTCAGAAAAAGCCACTGGCAGGATGCCGTGAATGTGGAGTCGGACTTGATTTGCTTATTGACGGTATAGGAGGCTTCTGAGTAAAAGTTTTCGCTTTCGTCATGTTCAAAGAATTCTGATCACCAAAGTTGTCAGTTGTAAGGTGGGCAGATTATTTAGGATTTGTATGACAATTGCGTACACTCACAGCCGCCCAATAAGGAGCGCCCATTTGTACTGCCGAGCCGTCGCTCCACTGCCAGACGCGTGACGCCGACAAGCTGTTTGCGCCTAACCAGTAGCCGTTTGTTGCTGCCGAGGATTCTGGAGGAACACAACGTTAGAAGCGAACATTTTGAATTTCAAAACGAGGAATGTGGTGAAGAAGACTTCTATTGGAAGGTATTGAGTGACTTTATTGTTGCATGGTGAAAGTGTACCCAAGATTGAATTATTTCTGAATAGGGCGGTCTTTACTTCGATGGCCATGGAGGCCAAATTTCTGAAAGTGATGCCATGGGAAAGAACAACCCTTGTCTACCGGTTTTTGTCGATTAAAGGTTTTGCCTGAGTTGGTGTGTGGCTCATTTTATTAGAGTTGATGGCGGACTTTGGAGTCTTCATGACATAACATAACCTCTGGTTTATAGCATGCATGTACGGCTCTCTAAATATTTTTATGTCGTTACAGACTCACCGCCATCGTGAACGTAGGGGGCTACGTCACGTTTACGCCGTATGGACTCACCGTCATCGTGAACGTAGGTGGCTACGTCCCGTTTACGCCGTTACAGACTCACCGCCATCGTCAACGTAGCTGGCTACGTCACGTTTACGCGTAAAGAATCACCGCCATCGTCAACGTAGGTGGCTACGTCACGTTTACGCCGTATGGACTCACCACCATCGTCAACGTAGGTGGCTACGTCAGTAAACGAGGCGCAGTCGTGCAGTACGGGCAGCCTGCCGAAGTTCTGGTGGCAGTAAGCCACCGCGTCGTCGTACTTAAGATATCCATTGGACGAGCGGTGGATGCACGTGGATCCAACGACCTCGTAGCCAGCGGGGCACTCGGCCGCCACTGCGCCTGTCATGGTAACAATCTTCGGTAGTTATCAATTATAACTATTTAAAAGATTTTGTTCATTTTAATGGAAATTCTACGATATCACAACAACGAATGAAAATTTTAAGATCTGTTTTTCAGTATTTAATTTGGATGATATATAATTTATTATTCCAACACTTTTATACGGTAAATTAAGTTACTTCATCTTCGGGTAGGAAAATCATCGAGGTTCCCTACGCAGGAACCGATAATATTGTGGAAACTCTGGCAACTAAAACAGCTCTGAGCCTGCGATTATTATATGAAAGATGGAACTATTATTACTTATAGCAAAGTAACAAGTTATATCACTTCATTAAAATTTTCAGCTGCAAACTGATAAAGTTGTGCTAGTCCCAGCAATAAGCTAATTCTGTCTCGTATTGCTGGTGCGTACTCACGCTTCCTTGTAATCAAGTGGACAAAATAATTTGATTTCCCTGATAATTTAACAGGCAAGTTATTGCATCTTGTTTTAATTCGCGATAGTTTAACAGGCAAGTTATTGCATCTTGTTTTAATTCGAAGAATATTTCCCTACTTCAATTCTGTTCGCACATATCCATGCATATATAAGTACTCACTGGAGTTCACATCGAGCAGCCAAATGCATCTACGTATGATTTGATATTATTTATGTATGATTTATATTGATGTGAAATTCTTCTTTGTCGTGATCAATTTTGTCGCAGCTTTGTTTGCATACGTGCAAACATTAATTGGCTTTCATAAATAAGAACGTGAATCTGTAACTTTTATGTTTAAAGAAAGTCGATCCACAATTTTTTACTAATTTTATTTACCTCTGAAATCATCATCGAGGAACATCTATAATCTGGAAGTTACCTTATTAATTTAAAATAAAACTGAAAATAAACGAAAGGTTACTCACTCGCAAGTAGCACCAGCAGACTGATCATCTCCTTGGGTGTAAAGTAGTTCCTTCAACAAATTTAATAAATAGTTTATGAGGAAAATTTGGTATTAAACTATTTTGGAAGCTTGATCTCTATGTGTCATTTATATAATAAAAATGAAATTTTAAACTTTACTCAATAAGTATATTTCGTCATATTAGCCAAATGTTCAGAGCTGTAAAATGGCAAAAAATAGGAATCTCGGGAAATATTGATATATTATAATATTTACTACAAATATTTAAAACATGAATCAAATTATCACACTTAACGTACACTTTTCGAGTGCTCAATTTTTAGCTAAATTGAAGTCATTTCAGGATTAATCCTTTTTAAATGAAGGCGATGGTTCATAAATAATTAAAGTTTACAATGTTTTGGTGTGCCACAAACGACAAGAAGCTTAAGTGTAAATTGAATACTACTTGAATTAAAGCAAACTTACATTAAACATTAATGAAGTCAGAGCGACAACTACACACCACCACCTGCCAGACGCGCGGGCTCAAGTGGAGGCGCTTGCAGGAATCAACCGCAGCACCGGCGGGTCCGCCCTTTGTGCCGCGGGCAGTCGTCATCCAGCCGGCTTTTCCAACCTCTTCTTCCCTGGATTTCGTCGAGTCTAATGAACTAACGTCATGTCTAATGAACGTCATCCAGCCGGCTTTTCCACCTTCTTCTTCCCTGGATTTCCAAGAGTCGAATGAGTTAACTTTAAATCCAGTGCCTTTTTCTGATGTTTTCCAGTATTCTCTGCAGTGAGCTAGGGACGAGAAGACCAGCGGAATGGAAGATTCGGTTCCAACTGAATATATTTTTTCTAATCTCACTCTAATTTTTCGCCGTCAAACAAATTATTGCTATCATACGAGCACTCAAAAACTATCTAACCATAATCCTGATTCATGGCACCTGAGGATTTTTTCGTGCAATTTTAAAATTAAGGACCAAGGTTATCGATCTTTTAGATCAAAATTAATTCTCAATTTATTTTACATATCCCATGCAGTTTCTTAAGCAGTGATGCAGCTTGTCTTCTAAAAGTTCTGCCTACACTTCATGAATTGTCTATAAATAAACCACACTACTAAACTTATCCATATTATTATTATGTTCGATTTCATGAGTATGAGTAAAGATAATTGAGTAAAGAAAAAAAATTCTTGAGCAGCCATGCGTTTGCATGGCTACTCAAGATTTTTTTTCTTATAATTTTTTATACTATTTGTATCTGAGCGGGAGGAAAACTTTCAGGCAACATCTGAATTAATAGTCGAAAATCCCAATAAAATTCAGCCATTCACTCAGAGAAATTATGAAGTAATGTCCAAACAACGATACATGTCTTGCGCTTGTGTGAGTCATCCTGACACAGTTTGGCTCGGCAACAGAGCGGATCAGTGCTACGTGCGCTCTCTGCTCGTGCTGCGGTGAGAATCAAAAGTGAGGCAATTTTTGGGCAATTTGACCCACTCATTTACTTGAGTATCGTCTCCTGAGGATGATGCTATTTACCAGTATTTTAGAAATTAATATCATTGCAACAAAATATCTGTTGCTATAGGGCTAAATAGCCACCAAGTTTAGCCTGATAGACGCCAGCCGGTGTGGCTCCGCGGTTGACAGGCTCCGGTTGAAGCCAGGGGTAAAAGCCCTAACCGGTTCCGCCATTTCCTGCCATTGCTGCATTTAGAAAAAAATAGCAATTCTAAAATATTTAGATTATGACGTCACACCAAAGCGGAGGATGGCAGGTGAGACTCGCCCCCTGCATGACGAGATGTTTAGCATTTATCTATATTCATGTTGGCCTATTCTATTCTCATCGTGGCAGCTATTCAATTAATTATTCTATTCAAATTGCACCAACTGGTCGATCAACCATCCTATTCTAATCGCATTAACTATTCAACTAAGTATTCTATTCTTATCGTACTAAATATTCGTTTGCTCGCTGTACTCCACAGCTTCATAGCAATGATTATCAAGGGGATTCAAGTCTATCTACTTTATTATCGAAATTTCAATAAAGTTCGCAATATTTTTATTAGAAACTTTGACGCAAGTTTTCCCAAGAATATTTTCAATTGAAAAAGTTATTTGGGAAAATTTCAAT
>NW_025931146.1:0-416 GCF_000764305.2 Hyalella azteca
AAGTATCAGGAGCAAAACATGAATAAGTAACGCATATGAGCATTAATCACGAAACTTGAAGTTTAAGAGGCTGAACAGAACGAACACCCACCTAGTCAGTCTTGGGGTTTAGCAGGGCACGTCTCCACCTTATCAATCTCGGGGTTGAGCAGGACCCCCACCTTATCAGTCTCAGGGTTGAGCAGGACCACCACCTTATCAGTCTCAGGGTTGAGCAGGACAACCACCTTATCAGTCTCAGGGTTGAGCAGGACTCCCACCTTATCAGCCTCAGGGTTGAGCAGGACTCCCACCTTATCAGTCTCAGGGTTGAGCAGGACCCCCACCTTATCAGTCTCGTGGTTGAGCAGGACCTCCACCTTATCAGTCCCGGGGTTGAGCAGGACGCAGGACCCCCACCTTATCAGTCTCGGGGT
>NW_025931147.1:0-2216 GCF_000764305.2 Hyalella azteca
CGAGGCCCCCGACCCCGAGCTTGTATCCGTCAGCTGGGACCTGTCTGAGGTCGATTCGCACGCAGCCGCGCTGATCGCCCAAGGCGCAAGCGATCTCCCGACGCTCGACGACTTGCGCTTTGGCAGGCGTCTGGCAGCCGTCTGCCGTGTGGGACAGACGACCCGCGAAGCGCTGCAGGACATGGCAGAGGGGCGCAGCCACGCAGAACGATATGACCAAGCGCTGCTGATCGACGGTCTCGATCGGGCGCTGCGGCTACCGGCGCGTGATGAAATTGCGGAGATCGGCGCATGGACGGTGCTACGGCGCTTTCAGGTCGATCGCCGGGCGCGCAACCTGGAGATCTACAGCTGTCGATTCGGCCTACTGGGGCGCGGAGCCTCGGAACTCGAAGCGATCGGCCAGCGCTACAACATGACGCGCGAGCGGGTGCGGCAGATCGTGCAGAAGATGCTCGATGCCGCGACAGCGCAGCCCATCTGGGCACCTGCGACGGTCAAGGCCCACCTCGGCTACCACGCGAGATTGCCGGCGCGCCGGGAAATGCTGGAGGCGGATCCCGCGATGAGGGCTTTGTTGGGTCCAAACCTTTCCTTGAACGAACTTGAGCGGTTCACGTCGACGGTTTTGGGCCGGATGGCGAAGGCGGGCTCGCTCCAGAACCGCAAGGTGCTGGCCAAGCGCGTGCGTGGGGTGATGGTTACCGAAGACGTCCAGCAGAAGACTGCAGCTGCAGTGCATCGCTGGGCTGTGAGAACGGTAAGCCACGTGGGTGCGGCACAAGCAGAGTGGGTCGCCGCCCGCGCCACCAAGGAAACGCGATCGGCTGTCACTGACGATGATGTGAAGGCCTTCCTTGAAGGAGCAGCGGACTTCGAGTGGCTGCACCAGGAAACAGGGTGGTTTTGGTTCAAGGATTCGGCCCGCAACCGGCTGGCCAACCAGATCCTGCGGATGGTCTGCGTGAGACCCGAGCCACTATCCATCGACATCGTGTTTGGCGGATTGATTAGGTCGGACCGCGATCGACGCTGGAGCCAGGGCAAGGAGTATTCGACGGGGAGCACGGTCTTGCCGCCGGCGCTGGTCATTCAGGCGATCTGCGACCGGCTGCCATTCGTTCACCTCAATGGCCATGGTCACATCAGTGCGGCCGAGAGCTGCCCTGGACCAAAGGAAGCGCTTGGAAATGTTCACTTCGAGATTCTTCAGGCGATGCTCAAGCTTCGCGGGATCGCGCGGCGAACCGAGGTGCGCGAATACGTGCTGGGAGTCTGCGACATCAAGAAGGTGACCTTCGAGGTGATGTTTGGCGATGCGCCCTTCATCACGACTATCGGACGCGAGTTATTCGCCATGAGAGGATTCGAGCTCGACCCCGAACGCTTGGCAGAGGCCCGCCGCGCCATCGATAACAGCAGAGGGCGGACCAAACTTCGCTCGGGAGACGAGTATGGCGAGCCGATTACCGGGAGTCGGAGTTGGTCGTTCCAAATCACCGAAGCGGTCATGAGGAACTACGTCATCGCCGTCCCTGCAGCGCTTCAGCAAGCGGTTTTACCTGGTCTATATCACGCCACCGGGATCGTATCGGGCGAGATTGAAGTTGTTGCAAATAGTAGTGAGGCAGACCGTTCCCCTACGTTGCGGATCAAGGGTCTCGCGGGAACGCTGCGCACGATCGCGAAGCCGGGCGATGTGTTGATCTTGGGTTTCGACATGGAGCAGCGGACGCTTTCGGTCGGGAAGGGGTGAAACGCGGGCGTTAGAATGAAGGCGTTGTGCCGGCGCCTCCCGGATCGAGAGGCCGAACCATCTGGGGATCACCATGTTTCATGCGCGCAACGACTTGGCCCGCCTGACGGCCGCCGCCCCTGATAAGGACGTAGCCCATGGGTAACCGGCCGGGCTGGACCACGGCATGGACCCTCGACGACATCGCGGGTATTGCGACTCACGAAAGTGGCGCGGCATACCGCCGAACCAAGCACGACGGCGACGCTGTCGAACTTGTAGACGGGTCGGACAAGAAGGTCCGAGCACTCGGCGAACGAACAGCCGAACAGCTACTCAAGCGGCTGAGAAAGGAATCCGGTGACCTGTTCCGCAAGGCGCGCAACAGCCGGCCTTCAGTCTATGGGCAACCGCTTGGCCATACGCTCCACCAGCTGGTTCGAGAGCGACCTGAACTGCCGGCGTCTGCCGAAGGCGAAGC
>NW_025931148.1:0-897 GCF_000764305.2 Hyalella azteca
AGTAGAACTATTTTAGCTTTCTAAAGTACGGCGCATGGCGCATTTTTTTACCAGCATAGTACGGCGCACCGCGCAGGTCGTTAAAATGACAAAATGAATTCCTGCGCACCTGGCACTTCTTCCTGACCATGGCGTGGATGTCGGCAATACGTATCAGTTAAATTTGAAGCGCTGACGCAATATGACTCACCACATGTCGAATATTGCCACACAGAGTGACGGAATATAGGGATTTGGTAGGTTTCCATTCTAAAGGCTTTTTAATAAATATGGCAACATTTTGTGACGTTTCATCGTTGCTGACGCGTAGTGAAGTGTTTTGAGAGTCATGCACTCACGTGAAGGCAACAGAACTTACGTAACGCATACGGTTTTTTTTTATAGTTTTTCATTTCTCGATGCGTCCTTAATGTGTCGGAATATACCGCGTGTACCCTATAATTTTTTAGACATGTTTTACCATTTTTTCTAGCATCAAGCCCAATAATAAAAACTATACCTTCTGTAATAAAAGCAATTAATTTGATGGTGGCCCACAGTGGCAAACCAGAGATTTTTTAGAATCAGTTCATTTTTGATTTCCTTGTCTACTCAAAATGTAAACCAATTTCTTATGTACGGTATGATAAATTGATAATGCTCGTATCCATGATACTTTGCAGTTTGCTGGTCTACTTATAGGGCTCAAAAATGAACTTGAGGAAGAGTCTAAAAAACTCTGCTTTGCCACTATGATTAATCTAGGTACTGTAAAATGGGGTAAGTTTGACCACTTTTTTTTTCAAAATGATGCCATTTTTTTCTAGAGAAGTTAAACTTAAATTGAAACATGCAAAATACAGGTCTATACTCTAGCTTTACTCACCATAAATTGCTGGCTCCTGCCTCTCATAGTTT
>NW_025931149.1:0-348 GCF_000764305.2 Hyalella azteca
CGAGCGGCCACTTGTCGAAGGTCGATAAATTTTGGAACAGAACTATGCTATCTGAAACCTAACCTCAGATGTGGCGAACGTAAAATTACGTAATTTAACGATGCCCGGAAGTCATATTCGATCCGCGGCCTGGTGGTGCACGGCTGCGCTCCCTTCAGAATTAGAGGGACTTCTGAGCTGTTAGGTTACACATTCGTTTTGCCCTTGAATCCGCTGAGAAGTGTAGATCCAGTATCAACTGATAGCTTTTCGTTCTCTCCTGCACTTGCTTAAATGGGCAACTAAAAATGAGCTGACAATTGTTTGCGAAGGCTGGATTAGGAGTGAAGCAGGGCGTGTGCTCCATCA
>NW_025931150.1:0-564 GCF_000764305.2 Hyalella azteca
ATATCGTTCGATTCGCAAGAAAACAACCTTTAAGATGGGATAAGAAACAGAAAAACTCAAAATATTCAAATTTTAGCCCGGTCGGTCCCCTTAAAAGATAGATTTAGAATAAATACATTGAAATATACTATAGTGTATATATACAGTATGTATATGATACTAATTTAGACAAATATCCGTTGAAATGAACACGTTCATCAATGATCTATAATAAAAAATATAACTCAGTACTCACTGCAGTGAGTGACAGAGGGCACATTTTCTCGTCGACGAAAACGCGAAGTCACGAACGGACGGACAGACAGACGGACATGACGAGCACAGTAGCGCATTTTTTCCATAGTAGCATTTTCCAAAAAGATTGGAGGAGCTAGTTGTGGGTTCGAAACCCGCAAGCAGCGGTGATAATTCTTGTCAAAATCGATAAGGTTGTACTGTAGGGAACCCCCAAACAAATACTGAGTATAGATTACCACAATTTCACTTCACAGTCCTTCGCAAACATTTTTGCCAACCAGCATGACGGGAAGCAGTCAGGGATTTTAATAATTTCAAAATAATTTA
>NW_025931151.1:0-1509 GCF_000764305.2 Hyalella azteca
CAACACCGCAACTGACGCTATAGATGCTTTTAAAATCGAACTAAAGTAAAATTTCGCTGACACACACGCATCCGGCGAACGAAATGTACAAGAGAAGCGCATTTGCGAACAAGGTATTCAACAGATGGTAAATGTGCAGAATTATAAGCGAAATAATTAAGCCTTTAACTTTGTTGTTTCTCCTCACTCATCTTAGGTTGTACGTGCGGTCAAAGGAAACTAAGGTTGTGCCGTTGGAATCAATCTCATATAAGTTTTCATAACTCTGAATGCTTTGAGTATAATTTTCTTGGAATTCGGTTTTATCATAGAAAACGAATCTATTTCAAGTAATTGTATCACAATCGAGAAATTGTATACATTTCAATAATAAAAAAAAATTAATTGAGCTTCTATTCTACAATAACGTTTGTATTTACACCTAACCTGCTGCTGAAATTTCAGCTCTGTTGATTTAAGTGACTGAAATGCAGATGTTTTCAAACGAATCATTTGGTAAAAAAAATTCTTTATAATAGGCAATCTGTTGGTAGCCATAAAAAGAATTCACTGCTTAGGTTTGATCAACAAAGATAGAAGCTTTCATTTATATAGGATTCGAGTTGAATAATTGATGAGTTGAGTGAATTTTCGCAGCAGTCGAAAAGTCGTCTTGGGAGAGGACCGATTAGCCAAGCTACTGCCGAAGTTGCTGCAAATGTCAGTAAAATTAGTACCGAATTAGTTATTTATACGCGTAATTAATCTTCATATTAATTAAATTGAAATCAATATATTGAACGCATAAGACAATAACTGCATGAAGCGATTGCAGTCACTCGATTGTTGAGCTCAGGCCACATGCTTCATGCTTCAGCTTGATGCGCACTACAATATTGAATTCAAGCAAGTGTGGGTTCAACCAATATCCACTTCAGAGTATCCAGTGCAGCCAGCATAACAATTGGTCAATATTGACTAAAGTGAACAAGAGCTGCGGATTAGTTCCAATTTGTTCCACTGGAACTAATCCGCAACTCAAAGATAAAAAATCCACAAACTGGAATAAATCAAATTCGTTCCAGTGGAACAAATCCGCAGCTAAAACAACATACAAATCCGTATAACTGGTATGAATCCGCAACTTTCTTGGAGCTCCTTAGTCTTTATGATTTTTTTTAATATCAATCAATGTTTCTGAGTGCTGAGGTTAGCAGCCAGGAAGCTAAATTGTCGGATTTCCGTAGATTAAAAAGATTAAATGACGCAGGAAACCGCTGCTTTAAAGATATTTAAAAAAATTTAAAAATTCTCTGAAAACGCGATAATTGTATAGTAATATAATATGAGTGTAGTTAGGCAGAAGTTCTTCATTTATACAGGTTTGGTTGAAGACCAGAGCGTACTTTTTATTTACGATTTTCTTAGCTAGAAGAAGCTCCAGCTAGAAATTTCGTTCGGCTAATCGAAAAGAACAATAAGAAAATCGTAAATAAAAAGTACGCTCTGGTCTTCAACCAAACCTGTATA